>NC_052335.1:428046-728046 GCF_016432855.1 Salvelinus namaycush | reverse complement strand
TTTCCGAATGCATTGTATGTCTCATGTTGAGGGAGTATGCAATTGGCATGCTGACTACAGGAACGTCCACCAGAGCTTTTCCAAAGCTGTTGTCAGAGAATTTAATGTTTTTTTCTCTACCATAAGCTGCCTCCAACGTCGTTTTAGTAAATTGTGCAGTACGTTCAACCAGCCTCACAACCACAGACCATGTGTAACCACGCCAGCCCAGGACCTCCACTTCCGGCTTCCTCACCTGTGGGATCGTCTGAGGGGGGATGCTGAGGAGTATTTTTGTCTGTAATAAAGCCCTTTTGTGGGGAAAACTCATTCTGATTGGCTAGGCCTGGCTTCCCAGTGGGTGGGCTTATACCCTCCTAGGCCGGACTATACCCTCCTAGTCCTAGCAGGACTATATGTTCCAGCCTCTTCCTCTAATAGTGGTGTTCACACACACACACACACACACACACACACACACACACACACACACACACACACACACACACACACACACACACACACACACACACACACACACACACACACACACACACACACACACACACACACACACACACACACACAGAGACCCTCCATGCAGATTCTCTCAATCTCACACACACACTATCCTCAGGGAACACCGTGTTCTGCTGACCCAGCATTATCAGGACTGCACATAAGAACGTTGGGAGCTCTCATCGTCATGGTGACAGGTCCATTTATCAGGCCCATGAGAAAACGATGCCTTGCCTTCCTTGGCCGCTCCACCCTTTCCCCAACTCTTACTTGCAAAAGAGTCCTTTATCAACATATACAGTGCCTTATTATTTGATATAATTATTATATAATTATTATTTATTCATATACAGTGCCTTAATTATTCACACCCCTTGACCTTTTCCATATTTTGTTGTGTTACAAATTGGGATTAAAGTAGTGTTTATGTCATCAAAAAAACACATAACATAAAACACTAATATCTTGATTAGATAAATGTTCAACTCCCTCAGTCAATACATGTTAGAATGAACTTTGGCAGAGATTTCAGAGTCTTTCTGGGGTAACTCTCTAAATGCTTTCCACACCAGGATTGTGCAACATTTGCTCATTATTCTTTTCAAAATTATTAAAGTTCTGTCAAATCAATTATTGGTCATTGCTAGACAGCCATTTTCAGTTCTTGACATATATTTTCAAGCAGATTTAATTCTAAACTGTAACACGGCCACTCAAGGAACATTCACGGTCTTCTTTGTAAGCAACTCCAGTGTAGATTTGACCTTGTGTTTCAAGTTATTGTCCTGCTGAAAGGTGAAGTAATCTCCCAGTTTTCCTCTATGATTTTGCCTATGATTAGTTCCATTCCGTTTATTTTTTATTCTGAAATACTCCCCAGTCCTTATCGATTTACAAGCATACCCATAACATGATGCAGCCACCACTATGCTTGAAAATACAGATAGTGGTATTCCGTAATAGGTTGTATTGGGTTTGCCTGAAATATAACACTTTGTATTCAGGACAAAAAGTGAATTGCTTTACCACATTCTTTTTGCATTATTACTTTAGTGCCTTGTTGCAAACAGAATGCATGTTTTGGAATTGTTTTATTCTGTACAGGCTTTCTTCTTTTCACTCTGCCAATTAGGTTAGTATTGTGGAGTAACTACAATGCTGTTGATCCTTCCTCAGTTTTCTCCTATCACAGCCATTAATTCTGTTACTGTTTTAAAGTCACCATTGACCTCATTGTCAAATCCCTGAGCGGTTTCCTTCCTCTCCGGCTTCTGAGTTAGGAAGGACGCCTGTATCTTTGTCGTGACTGTGTGTATTGATACACCAACCAAAGTGTAATTGTTAACTTTAACTTTATTATTAACACCATGATCAAAGGGATATTTAATGTCTGCTTTTTTATTTTTACCCATCTATCAATAGGTGCCCTACTTTGCCAGTCATTGGAAAACCTCCCTGGTCTCAGTTTGAATCTGTGTTTTGGAATTCATTGCTCGACCGAGGGACCTTACAGATCATTTTATGTGTGGGGTACAGAGATGAGGTAGTCATTCAAAAATCATGTTAAAGACTATAATTAAACACAGTGAGTTGCAACTTAAGCACAACTTAAGCACATTTTTACTTCTGAACTTATTTAGTCTTGCCATAACAAAGAGGTTGAATACTTATTGACTCAAGACATTTCAGATTTTCATTTTTAATGTATATATAAACAAACAAATCCCAGTTTGACATTCAAATCAAATGTTGTCACATGCGCCGAATACAAGCCCTTAATTACAAGCCCTTAAAGAACAATGCAGTTCAAGAAATAGTTTCAAAAATATTTACTAAATAATCTGTGGTATAAAATAAAGTAACACAATAAAATAACAATAGGGAGGCTATATACAGGGTGTACCGGTACCGAGTCAATGTGCAGGGGTACAGCTTAGTCGAGGTAATTTGTACATGTAGGTAGAGGTAAAATGACTATGCATAGATAATAAACAGCTAGTAGCAGCAGTGTAAAAACAAAGGGAGGCGGAGGGGGATTGGTCATAAATGTAAATAGTCCGGATGGCCATTTGATTAATTGTTCAGCAGTCTTATGGCTTGGGGGTAGAAGCTGTTAAGGAGCCTTTTGGACCTGGACTTGGCGCTCCGGTACCGCTTGCCATGTGGTAGCAGAGAGAACAGTCTATGACTTGGGTGACTTGAATCTTTGACAATTTTTCGGGCCTTCCTCTGACACCGCCTAGTATGTAGGTCCTGGATAGCAGGAAGGGCCGTACGCACTACCCTCTGTAGTGCCTTACGGTCTGATGCCGAGCAGTTGCCATACCAGGGAGTGGTGGAACTGGTCAGGATGGTGCAGCTGTAGATCTTTTTGAGGATCTGGGGACCCATGCCAAATCTTTTCAGTCTCCTGAGGGGGAAAATGTGGTATCGTGCCCTCTTCACGACTGTCTTGGTGTGTTTGGACCATGATAGTTTGTTGGTGATGTGGACACCAAGGAACTTGAGAAACTCTCGACCAGCACCACTACAGCCCCGTTGATGTAAATGGTGGCGTGTTTCCTGTAGTCCACGATCATCTCCTTTGTCTTGTTCACGTTGAGGGAGAGGTTGTTGTTGTCCCGGCACCACACTGCCAAACTTAATGATGGTGTTGGAGTCATGCTTGGCCACACAGTCGTGGGTGAACAGGGAGTACAGGAGGGGACAAAGCACGCACCCCTGAGGGGCCCCCGTGTTGAGGATCAGCGTGGCATATGTGTGTTGCCTACCCTTACCACCTGGGAGTGGCCCATCAGGAATTCCAGGATCCTGTTGCAGAGGCAGGTGTTTTGTCCCAGGGTCTTTAGCTTTGTGGGTACTATGGTGTTGAACACTGAGCTGTAGTCAATGAACAACATTTGCACATAGGTGTTCCTTTTGTCCAGGTGGGAAAGGGCAGTGTGGAGTGCGATTGAGACTCGTGATCTGTTGGGGCGGTATGCAAATTGGAGTGGGTCTAGGGTTTCCGGGATGATAGTGTTGATGTGAGCCATGACCAGCCTTTCAAAGCACTTCATGGCTACCGACATGAGTTGGGGGCTGTAGTCATTTAGGCAGGTTACCTTCACTCTCTTGGACACTGGAACTATGGTAGTCTGCTCAAAAGTTTTCTAACACCTACTCATTCAAGGGTTTTTCTTTATTTTTACTATTTTCTACTTTGTAAAATAATAGTGAAGACATCAAAACTATGAAATATCACACATGGAATCATGTAGTAACCAAAAAAGTGTTAAACAAATAAAAATATTTTTTAAATTTGAGATTCTTCAAATAGCCACCCTTTGCCTTGCTGACAGCCTCACACACTCTTGACATTCTCTCAAACAGCTTCATGAGGTAGTCTCCTAGAATGCATTTCAATTAACAGGTGTGCCTTGTTAAAAGTTAATTTGTGGAATTTCTTTCCTTAATGCCTTTGAGCCAATCAGTTGAGCTGTGACAAGGTAAGGATGGTATACAGAAGATAACCCTATTTAGTAAAAGACCAAGTCCATATTATGGCAAGAACAGCTCAAATAAGCAAAGCTAAATGACAGTCCATCATAACTTTAAGACATGCTTGCTTACACATACAGACTTATACATACACACACACACCTGATCTCGCTTTCTCTCACTTTCTCTCTTTTCTCTTCTCTTCTCTCCCTCTCTCTCTATTGTCGAGAACTGTGTTATAATTGAATGTGTTTATTGTTTGTCTATCTTTTTTATGTATTTGTCTACAAGTTTATATCTGTTTACAACAAGCAAGGGGAAGATATCAGAATAGGGGCATTGGGAAATAATACTACTTGTACTGTAGTGAAGCTGTCTCTAGAGTAATGCAAGGTCTCGTTCATGATCATGTGAAGCATCAATTGCTATGGAAATGCTGGGATGTGTTTTTCAATGATGTTAAAGGTAATTATGATGCAACTATGATGGTGATACGATATGGATTACAATTAGGAATATTAAGGCTATACGCACTACATGTCACACATAGAGACTCAAACATGCAAATTGGCAGAGTTATTATTTATTTGGACATCTTGTCTTACTCTTATACAGACATCATACACACTCTCATTATTTCATATCCAATATCAAACACATCAACCAACTCAGATCTGCTACACACATAATATCTTGTCTAAATGTTCTAACATCTGTGGCATTGGCTCACAGGCAAACAGGCAAGGGAATAAAAAACATATTGCTAGAACCTATTTCTTGAATTCTAAATATCAGACATTTGAAAGCTCTAGTTTTGACCTTCATAATACCACTGATGGCAGTAACTTTACAAGCACTAATTATGGTCAATTTAGACTGAGAATAGTATCTAGTTATGGTAAGGGTGTCACGCCCTGACATTAGTTGTCTATGTTTTCTGTATTATTTTGGTCAGGTCAGGGTGTGACGAGGGTGAGTATGTGTGTTTTTGTCTTGTCTTGGGTTTTTGTTTATCTATGGGGATTTTATATGTCTAGGTAATGTAGGTCTATTGTGGCCTGAATTGGTTCCCAATCAGAGGCAGCTGTTTATCGTTGTCTCTGATTGGGGATCCTATTTAGGTTGCCATTTTCCATTTTGGTTTTGTGGGTTATTGTCTATGTGTAGTTGCATGTCAGCACTAGTTGTTTATAGCGTCACGTTCATTTTGTTATTTTGTTAGTTTGTTTAAGTGTTCTTCGTGAATAAAATAAGAATGTATTCAAATTACGCTGCGCCTTGGTCTCCTCGTTACGACGAACGTGACAGACTAACCCACCAAACCAGGACCAAGCAGCGTGAAAAGGAGGAACAGCGCTTAATGGAGAAATGGACCTGGGAGGAGATATTAGATGGAGCAGGACCCTGGACGCAGCCGGGGGAGTATCGCTGTCCTAAGGAGGAGATAGAGGCGGCGAAAGCGGAACGGCGATATTACGAGGAGAAATACCGGAGAATAGAGGAACGGAGACGATATGAGGGTACACGGCTAGCATGGAAGCCGAAGTCACCCCAATAATTTTTTTGGGGGGCACACGAGGAGATTGCATGAGTCAGGTTGGAGACCTGAGCCAACTCCTCGTGCTTACTGTGGGGAGCGTGTTACTGGTCAGGCACCCACCGTGTTATGCGGTAGAGCGCACGGTGTCTTCAGTCCAGCTCCTCGCATTGGCCGGGCTAGAATGGGCATCCAGCCAGGAAGGAAGGTGCCGGCTCAGCGCTCCTGGTCTCCAGTATACCTCCTTGGACCAGGATATCCAGCGCCGGCTCTGCACACTATGTCTCCGGTGAGTCTGCACAGCCCAGTGCGTTTGCAGGGCGAAAATAAACATCCAGCCAGGACGGGTTGTGTCAGCGCTACACTCCAGACCTCCAGTGCGCCTCCAGAGTCCAGTACGTCCTGTTCCTCCTCCCCGCACTCGCCCTGAGGTGCGTGTCCTCAGCCCGGTACCACCAGTTCCGGTACCATGCACCAGGCCTCCAGTGCGCCTCCAGAGTCCAGTACGACCTGTTCCTCCTCCCCGCACTCGCCCTGGGGTGCGTGTCCCCAGCCCGGTACCACCAGTTCCGGCACCACGCACCAGGCCTCCAGTGCGCCTCCAAAGTCCAGTACGTCCTGTTCCTCCTCCCCGCACTCGCCCTGAGGTGCGTGTCCTCAGCCCGGTACCACCAGTTCCGGCACCACGCACCAGGCCTCCAGTGCGCCTCCAGGGTCCAGTACGCCCTGTTCCTGCTCCTCGCACTCGCCCTGAGGTGCGTGTCCCCAGCCCGGTACCACCAGTTCCGTTATCACGCACCAGGCCTACAGTGCGCCTCGGCAGTACAGAGCGTCCGGCGACAGTACCCAGTCCAGAGCGTCCGGCGACAGTACCCAGTCCAAAGCGTCCGGCGACAGTACCCAGTCCACAGCGTCCGGCGACAGTACTCAGTCCACAGCGTCCGGCGACAGTTCACAGACTGGAACCTCCAACGACGATCTCCAGTCCGGAACCTCCGGCGACGGTCCCCAGCCCGGGGTCTCCGGCGACGGTCCACAGCCTGGGGTCTCCGGCGACGGTCCCCAGCCCGGGGTCTCCGGCGATGATCCACAGTCCAGAGCCTCCGGCGATGAGCCACGGTTCAGCTCAACAAAGGTGGAGGGACAAGGGTAAAGATGGGGAGCGGCATCCAGAACCAGAGCCGCCACCGAGGGTAGATGCCCACCCGGACCTATAAGTTCAGGTTTGCGGTCGGGAGTCCGCACCTTTGTGGGGGGGGAGGGGTACTGTCACGCCCTGACCTTTTTTATGTTTTCTGTATTATTCTGGCCAGGTCAGGGTGTGACGAGGGTGGGTATGTGTGTTTTTGTATTGTCAGGGTTTTGTTTATCTATGGAGATTTTGTATGTCTATGTAATGTAGGTCTATGGTGGCCTGAATTGGTTCCCAATCAGAGGCAGCTGTTTATCGTTGTCTCTGATTGGGGATCCTATTTAGGTTGCCATTTTCCATTTTGGTTTTGTGGGTTATTGTCTGTGTAGTTGCATGTCAACACTAGTTGTTTATAGCTTCACGTTCGTTTTGTTAATTTGTTAGTTTGTTTAAGTGTTCTTCGTGAATAAAAGAAGAATGTATTCCAATTACGCTGCGCCTTGGTCTCCTCGTTACGACGAACGTGACAAAGGGGTGAAATAAGTATAGCTACTTATAATTGTAACGGTTTGGCAGATTATAAAAATGAAGATCAGTCTTTACATAGCTAAAGGAAAAGGAATATAACATATACTGTTTACAGGAAACTCATTCTACATCCTTAGATTAAGTTGCGTGGAAAAAGGAATGGGGTGGTGAAATAATTTTCTGTCATGGACAAAGGAACTCAAAGGGTGTGATGATATTAATTAACAAAAATTTAGATCCGAATGTGCAAATAATCAGGAATGATTCGCAAGGAAGGTGGATCCTTTTGAATATGAAAGTGGACGAAAAAGAGATTTGGCTCATTAATCTATATGCTCCAAATCAGGATGATCATGAACTTACAGGCAACAAATGATCTAATCATTATGGTAGGAGACTATAACACAGTCTTAAGTACCTCAATGGACCGTAAAGGTAATCACTCTACAAACTATCATCATGTGCCCTTAAGGAAATCACAAATATTATGGACACATTAGAAATAGTGGATATTTGGAGACTAAAAAACCCCGACCTAGTGAGATATACATGGAGGAGACGTAATCAAGCTAGTCATCTTGACTACTTTCTTGTCTCTTCCTCTTTTGCATCAAAGGTTAAAAAAGTTTTAATAGGAGACAGAATGCGATCGGATCATTGTCATTCACATAACTCTTATAGATTTTCCACGTGGACGGGGATATTGGAAATGTAATCAAAGTTTACTGGAGGACAACTTATTTTTAATTAAGACAAAATAATTTATAACTGAATTTTTCCAGTATAATATAGGTTCGGCAAATCCCCTTATTGTTTGGGATACCTTTAAATGTACCTTCAGGGGTCATTCAATTCAATATTCATCAATAATAAAAAAGCAGTTTCTGGCTAAAGAAACAAGACTATCAAGGGAAATCCATGAACTAATTGTACAGGTAGATAGCAATAAAAACGATACTACAGAGATACAAAATAAATTAGAGGAAAACAAAAATAACTTATTCAAGAACGATCAAATGTAATCTATTACAAAAATAAAGTAAACTGGATGGAATATGGAGAAAAATGCATAAAATTCTTCCTGAATCTCCAGTACAGGAACGTTAACAAAAATAATTTGCAGAAACTCGTTCCTGAAGACGGAGTCATCTATGATTCTCCGAATTATATTTTAAAATAGGAAGCTAATTATTTTAGGCAGATGTTCTCTTTTCTCTCTCCTCCTCTCCCACAGAATGAAGATTACGGTAAGGAATACTTTCCAAATAACATAAAAAAGTGAAAATTAACAAATGTGCAGAAAGATCAGTGCGAAGGCCAAATTGCAGAGGAATAACTTTTTGAGGCTATTAAATCCTGTCACGTTCCTGACCTTATTTCCTTTGTTTAGTCTTTGTTTAGTTGGTCAGGACGTGAGCTGGGTGGGTATATTATATGCTATGTGTTTCATTGGTTTAGGGTTGTCTAATTGGCCTGATATGGTTCTCAATCAGAGGCAGGTGTTTTACGTTGTCTCTGATTGGGAACCATATTAAGGTAGGCTGTTCTCACTGTTTGTTTGTGGGTGATTGTTCCTGTTCGTGTGTTCATGTTTTATATGTTCTCAAGTTCAGGACTGTAGCATCGTTGGTTTCGTTCTGTTTATTGTTTTTGTTCGTGTTTAAAAGTATTCAAATAAATATGGATACATACCACACTGCGTTTTGGTCCTCCGATCCTTGCTCCTCCTCAGACGAGGAGGATTACGACGTTCGTTACAATCCTTTCAGTCTGGAAAACCCCCAGGGCTTGATGGCATATGGTAGTCTGTCAGGTACTCAGCAGGAAGGTCTGATTTCTCTATTATTAAAACAAGACCCAGATGGCAAATATAAAGACCCGGTCTATCTAAAAAAAACTGGAGGCCCCTTACACTTCAATGTTGTGATGCAAAAATACTACAAAATGCATAGCACTCAGAATTAAAAGGGTTTTACCAGGTATTGTTCCCCCTGATCAGAAATGTTTTTTACATGGAAAATACATTGGAGATAATATACGACAACTACTATAAATAATAGAACATCATGAAACATATAAGCCAGGAATGGTATTTATAGCGGATTTTGAAAAGGCATTTGATAAAGTAAGACTTGATTTTATAAATACCTGGATTTTTTCAATTTCGGTAATTCTCTTATAAAATGGGTAAAAATAATGTATAGCAACCCCAGGTGTAAAATAGTAAATAACGGCTACTTCTCATAGAGTTTTGAATTGTCAAGAGGAGTTAAACAAGGGTGTTCGCTGTCACCATATCTATTCGTTATGGCCATCGAAATGCTAGCTACTAAAATCAGATCCAATAACAACATTAGAGGATTAGAAATCCAAGGCTTAAAAACAAAGGTGTCCATGTATGCCGATGACTCAAGTTTTATGTTAAGTGTACAATATTACGTATTGGATCCTAAAAAAATAAAACTTTTACATTACCTTGCAGCTTACCTATAAAATGGGCTGATGGTGAAGTAGACATACTCGGTTTTCATATCACAAAATATATAAATAAGCTCTCCGCAATGAATTTCAATAGAAAACTTGTAAAAATAGACAAGATCCTGCAACCATGGAGAGGTAAATACCTGTCTATTTATGTAAAAATTGCCCTGATTAACTCCTTAGTCATATCTTAGTTTACTCACTTACTTATGGTGCTGCCTACTCCTGATGATTCATTTTTCAAATCAAATGAGCAAAAAATATTTCGCTTTATCTGGGACGCTAAACCAGGCAAAATAAAATGAGCCTATATATGAATTGGGTGGGTTGAGATTATTAAATATAAAAGCACTTAAACCTCTCTCTAAAAGCTTCACTCATTCAAAAGTTTTATTTGAACCCTAAATGGTTCTCAAGTAGATTAATAAGAAAAAAAATGGCCTTTCAAAAATGGCCTTTTTGCCTTTATGCAGATTGCCATGTCTCATTTTCGATTAATTGAAAATTATACTTTTTTCAAAGTATCTGTCTTTTTCAAACAAGCATTGCTGTCACAATCGTCGTAGTGAGGAGACCAAGGCGCAGCGTGAGAGAAATACATTCTTCTTTTTAATAACGAAGAACACTTAACAAACAATACAAAATGAACGTGACCGCTATAATACTGAGTGCAAACATGCAACATCACATAGACAATTACCCACAATAGCCTAATGCCTATGGCTGCCTTAAATATGGCTCCCAATCAGAGACAACAATAAACAGCTGTCTCTGATTGAGAACCAAACCAGGCAACCATAGACTTTCCTAAACATCTATACTGAACACAACCCCATACACTCAACAAAACCCCCTATACAATACAACCACCCAAGACGAGACAAATACACCCAAACATCCCCCCTGTCACACCCTGACCTAACTAAAATAATACAGAAAACAAAGATAACTAAGGCCAGGGCGTGACAATTGCAGAGCTGGCTACAATTTCAATTTCATCCCCCTGAAAAGATAGAACAAATATTATGGCTGAACTCAAATGTGCTGGTTGATAAAATACCTGTATTTATGGGAAAGATGTTTGAAAAGGGTATTTTGTTCTTAAATTATATTGTAAATTGTAATGGTAGAGTTATGTCCTTCATGGAGTTATCAGAATTGTATGGGAAGGTCTGCTCAATTCAAGAGTACAACCAATTGATTACAGCATTGCCCCAAAAATGGAGGAGGCGGGTGGCAGCGGGAGGAGGTAGGGAACTGGTCTGTCTGCCCAATATAAAGGATCAAAACTGGCGAAGGAATAAAAATAGCATAAATAGGAAAGTATACCAGTTTCATTTGAGGACCAGGATGTTGACAACTGTGCCATACAGATTGCAAAATAGTTGGGAAGAGATTTTTGATGTAACGATTCCATGGTATGAGTTGATATATAAAACAACGCAAGTTTCAAGGCTTCGTGCTTTTCAGCTAAAATTATTATATAGTGTAACGCTCGTCGTAATCCTCCTCGTCTGAGGAGGATAAGTTAGAAGGATCGGAGGACCAAAACGCAGCGTGGTATGTAGCCATATTTATTAGAATACTTTACTAGACGAACAAAACAATAAACAAAACGAAACCAACGACGCTACAGTCCTGAACAAGTGAACAATGAAAAACAATGAACGCACGAACAGGAACAATCACCCACCAACAAACAGTGAGAACAGCCTACCTAAATATGGTTCCCAATCAGAGACAACGTAAAACACCTGCCTCTGATTGAGAACCATATCAGGCTAGTTAGGCAAACCTAAACCAATGAAAACACATAACATGGAATATACCCACCCAGCTCACGTCCTGACCAACTAAACAAAGACTAAACAAAGGAAATAAGGTCAGGAACGTGACATATAGACTTCTTGCCACCAACAAAATGTTGAATATTTGGGGCATAAAATCATCGAAGCTCTGCAGATTTTGTTGTGAGGATACAGAATCAATAGACCATTTATTTTGGTATTGCCCTCAGGTAACCTGTTTCTGGTCTCAGGTTCAGGAATGGCTGAAAATGCATAGCATTGATCTAAAATTGACCCTAGAAATAGTACTGTTAGGAGATCTGGAGAGACCGGGTCAGTCAATTACTAATATACTAATACTCTTAGTAAAAGTATTTATCTTCAACACGCAATCTGTAGATTCTATTCGATTAGATAGATATAAATTGTATGTTAAACATCATAGCTTAGTTGAAAGATATGTGTTGAGTAGAAACACGAGTGGGTGGCCAGCAGAGATAGATGGGATGGGCTGAGGGAAACTGAGGGTTGGTATGTGGAATTGGAGACAAGTGGGAGTGGAGTTGCTGTGTGAGAGAAAGAATGATTGTAAAAAGATAAAGGGAAAAAAAGTCTAAATAAAACATAATAAAAGTACATTTGAATGACACGAAGTGGGAGTGTTTTTACAACTAATGCCGGTTTGCCTGAGGCTGATGCCATGCAGGTGTTTGTACACATGCATATACACACACTCTCATTCCAATTAACACATACAAGAACACACACATACATGTAATAGTGCAAGACATGCACACAAACATATACAGTTGGCATTGCTGTTATAATTTCAGTTGTCCTTGATGTCCTTTGTTTTACTTTTTTTTTTACTTTTTTTTTTTCATTGTTGTTTGCTGTTTTCTTCTGTATTTTCCTTTTTTCTCTTTAGTTCATTTTCTTGGTTGTTGGTGCATTGGGGGGTTCTTGGGGGTGGGGAATGGAGTTAATTGTATTTTATATATTTTTTCTTCCGGGGGGGACTGTGGGAGGGGTCTCGAATGGTTGAGGGACAGCTATTGGGGAACTGTGGGGGGATCTTGGAGGGTTCGGGTTTCACAAGATTAGATTATGATCATGAAAAAGGAAACTATGACATATATTTTATATCACTATCATGCACACGCACTCTCACACATAGGGATGGCTCTGTTGCGGAAAGACTGATACATGTTTGATAGTGTCTTGATGCTGTATTGTTTGTCCTTCATGTTCTAATACTTTAATGTTACCCCTTCCTTGTGTTTTTCTGTAACAAATAATAAAAAATAATAATAAAAAATAAAAAAAGACATGAAGGTCAGTCAATATGGAAAATGTCAAGAACTTTTGAAAAGTGCAGTCCCAAAAACCATCAAGTGCTATGAAACTGGCTCTCATGGGGACCGCCACAGGAATGGAAGACCCAGAGTTACCTCTGATGTAGAGGATAAGTTCAATGGAGTTACCAGCCTCAAAAATTGCAGCCCAAATAAATGCTTCACAGAGTTCAAGTAACAGACATATCTCAACATCAACTGTTTAGAGGAGACTTTGTGAATCAGGCCTTCATGGTCGAATTGCTGCAAAGGAACCACTACCAAAGGACACCAATAAGAAGAAGAGAATTGCTTGGGCCAAGAAACATGAGCAATGGTCATTAGACCGGTGGAAATGTTGTCCTTTTGGTCTGTAGTCCAAATTGGAGATTTTTGGTTCCAACCTCTGTGTCTTTGTGAGACGTGGTGTGGGTGAACTGATGATCTCTGCATGTGTGGTTCCCACCGTGAAGCATGGAGGAGGTGCTGCATCAGATGACCTGGCCTCCCCAGACCTCAAACAAATTGAGATGGTTTGAGAAGAGAGACCGCAGATTGAAGGACAATCAGCCAACAAGTGCTCAGCATATGTGGGAAGTCCTTCAAGACTGTTGGAAAAGCATTTCAGGTGAAGCCTGTTGATAGAATGCCAAGAGTGTGCAAAGCTGTCATCAAAGTAAAGGGTGGCTACTTTGAAGAATCTCAAATATAAAATAAATGTTGATTTATTTAACACTTTTTTGGTTACTACATGGTTCCATATGTGTTATTTCATAGTTTTGATGTCTTCACTATTTTTCTACAATGTAGAAAATAGTACAAATAAAGAGAAATCCTTGAATTAGTAGGTGTTCTAAAAGCAGCAACATTATGTACAAAATATGTTACAAACATTGCGAAAAAACACACAAAATAGCACATTTAGTTTGGAGCCTGTAAAACGGCAGCCATTATCAAATAATGGGGTATTGTGTGAGGGCCATTGACACAAAATCTAAATTGAATCCATTTTAAATTCAGGCTGTAACGCATGAAAATGTGGACAAATTCAAGGGGTGTGAATACTTTCTGAAAGCACTGTATTGTCCCTCTTCTTTTCTCAGAACCCCAAGAGACACAATTAGCCGGGTCATCGAAGGGAGACCCATTCAACTGAAGTGAAGTTAACCCCTTACATTTGTGGAAATGTTCTAACAGAAGAAGTATAAAAAGCATATGCATGACCATGGTAGCAATTGAAAGATAACACTTTGGGGATTATGGGGACATGATCAGACCAAAGGTGAGGTCACAACAGTGACCTGACACAAGACTGAATCTAAACATTACAATATTGATTGTATTTGCATTTTACATTTACTGTACTTTTCACAGGATTTGTAAATATCGAAATCTGAAAATACACATGTAATAACCAAAAAAGTGTTCAACAAATCAAAATATATTTTATATTTGAGATTCTTCAAAGGAGCCACCCTTTGCCATGATGACAGCTTTGCACACTCTTGGCATTCTCAACCAGCTTCATGAGGTAGTCACCTGGAATGCATTTCAATGAACAGGAATTCCTTGTTAAAAGTTCATTTGTGGAAGAGACTTGCTTGGGCCAAGAAACACAAGCAATGGACATTAGACTGGTGGAAATCTGTCCTTTTGGTCCAAATTTGATATTTTTGGTTCCAGCTGCCGTGTCTTTGTGAGACGCAGAGTATGTGAATGGATGATCTCTGCATGTTTGGTTTCCACCATGAAGCATGGAGGAAGAGGTGTGATAGTGTTGTGGTGCGTTGCTGGTGACACTGTCTGTGATTTATTTATTTAGAATTCAAGGCACACTTAACCAGCATGGCTACGCATTCTGCAGCAATATGCCATCCCACCTGGTTTGTGCTTAGTGATATGTGT
Source organism: Salvelinus namaycush (assembly GCF_016432855.1). Taxonomy (NCBI): domain Eukaryota; kingdom Metazoa; phylum Chordata; class Actinopteri; order Salmoniformes; family Salmonidae; genus Salvelinus; species Salvelinus namaycush. The sequence continues at coordinate 713,364 of NC_052335.1, read as the reverse complement.
TATTTCATAGTGTCGATGTCTTCACTGTACATAAAGGACCATCCTTAGAACATATCTAATTATATGGCTCCACATACCTTTCTAACACAGCTTCCATCTGCTGGCCTTTATTTCCCCCTACGTGTGGACCACATAAACATATGCTTGGCTGCCAAACTTAAACATCAACAAGACACTTGATACTGTAAACAGACATGCATACACACATACATACACAGAATGGCACACGACATGACACACACAGACGTAGACACAGTGACTGGACAGTCATCCTAGTCTCTACTGTAGATAGTTTGTGTGTGTTTAAATAGCTCATTCCATGTCAGTCACCACCCTGGCCTGCTCAGAGCAGACGGGGGCCTGCACTATCTCTGTTAAGAGAGAGAAACGGAGAAGGAGGAGGGAACAAAAATATATGTGCAAAGAGAGGGATGGAGAGAGAGAATAACAAGAGTATGGGAGACAAGCACCATGTGAGAGACTGATAGAGAGAAATAAGTGAGAAAGAGAAAACGGGGAAAGGGGGGAGATGTGGTCTTTGTGCTGGTTTCACCAACACTCTCCTAAACAAACATTTTCTCTGACAAACTCTCACAATTTTCTGTTTGTCCCGAAACACCCTCCTACTCAGCCCACAAACCGGCTCCTAAACTCAAACACAACTTGCACAACACTACCTCAGAGCAAACATTCTCCTGCACAACCCACAAAACAATTAACACCCTTAAAACAGGCTCCTCGCTGAAAATACAATTCCTAGTCGCTGGAAAACAGTGTTCATGTTTGCTGAAATGTGTGGACTGTTACTGTGTGGGTAGAGCTTGATGTCAGACAGTTTTGTTAAGTTAAAGATAGCACAAAAGAAAGACCCAGAATAACCTTGAACTTGAACTAAAATCCATGTCTTCCGTATGGGGGCCAAACTTTCACGTGAGTCTGGGGATTGAGATCTACTCTGACTGGTGCTGGTTTGGGGTGGGGTTTGGATAGCAGGGTTGAAGTGGGCCTGTTTTTTTAGCAGTGTTCCCTGCTGCAGGCACTTTGTGGGACAGCTGTGGAGGGCTGTTTTTTCATGTATTATTTTTCTGGGGAATTGGCAGGGGTTTGAGCCTGGGCATCTGGTGCTTTGAGGAGGCCTGCTATTTATCAAACTGAAGCAAAGTCAGCAGGGAGGAAAAAAACATAACCCCCCCCCCCCCCCCCCCCCCTTTGCTCTCTTTCTTCCCCCTCTAGCTCTCTCTCACTCCCTCGCTCTGTGAGTCTGAGGACATGTTATTTAAAGCCCTGTGTGAAGGGAGTTGTACAGCGCCCTAAAGGAGAAAGCGAGGGAGTGGGAAGAGGGAATGAAAGAGCGAGAAGAGGTTGGGATGGTAAAATGTACAGCCCAGTTACAGTGCCTTCAGAAAGTATTCATATACTTTTTGACTTAGTCCACATTTGTTGTTAGTCTAAACTCAAAAATGATTAAATATGCATTTTGTTCTCACCAGTCTACACACAATACCCCAAAATGGCAAATTGAAAACATGTTTTTAGAAATGTTAACAAACATATTGAAAATGAAATACAGAAATATATAATTTACATAGGTATTCACACCCCTGAGTCAATACTTTGTAGAAGCACCGTTGGCAGTGATTACAGCTGTGAGTCTTTCTCGGTAAGTCTCTATGAGCTTTCCATACCTGGATTGTGCAACATTTGCTAAAATTGTTAAAATTCTTCAAGCTCTGTCAAAATAGTTGTTGATCATTGCTAGAGGTCAATTTCAGGTTATGCCATAGATTTTCAAGTAGATTTAAGTCAAAACTCTAACTTGGACAGTCAGGAACATTCACTGTCTTCTTGATAAGCCACTCCAGTGTAGATGTGGCCTTGTGTTTAAGGTTATTATCCTTCTGAAAGTTTAATTAATCTCCCAGTGTCTGGTGGAAAGCAGACTGAACCAGGTTTACCTCTAGGATTTTGCCTGTGCTAGCTCTATTCAGTTTCTTTTTTATCACGAAAAACTCCCCAGTCCTTAACGATTACAAGCATACCCATAACATGATGCAGCCACCACTATGCTTGACAATATGGAGAGTGGTACTCCGCAATGTGTGATATTGAGTTTGCTCAAAACAACACACTTTTTTTCTGTTCAGGACAAAAACGTAACTGCTTTGCTACAATTCTTTTCAGTATTACTTTAGTGCCTTGTTGCGAACAGGACGCATGTTTTGGAATATTTTTTATTCTGTACAGGCTTCCTTCTTTTCACTGTCAATTACAGTAGGTTAGTATTGTGGAGAAGCTAGAATGTTGTTGATCCATCCTCAGTTTTCTCCTATCACAGCGGTTTCCTTCCCCTCAGGCATCTGAGTTAGGAAGGACGCCTGTATCTTTGTAGTGACTGGGCATATTGATACACAATCCAAATTGTAATTAATAACGTCACCATTCTCAAAAGGGATATTCGATGTCTGCTTTTTTTAACCATCTACCAATAGGTGCCCTTCTTTGCAAGGCATTGGAAAACCTCCCTCGTCTTTGTGGTTGAATCTGTGTTTGAAATTCTGCTCGAATGAGGGACCTTCAAAATAATTGTGTGAGTGAGATACAGAGATGAGGTAGTCATTCAAAAATAATGTTAAACACTATTATTGAATACACAGTGAGTCCATGCAACTTATGTGACTTGTTAAGCACTTGTTTTTACTTGTTTTTTACTACTGAATGTATTTAGGCTTGCCATAACAAAGGGGTTCAATACTTATTGACTCAAGACATTTCAGCTTTTAATTTTTTATTAATTTGTAAACAAAAATATGTTCCACTTTGACGTTATGGGGTATTGTGTGTAGGCCAGTGACAAAACCATTTACATTTAATAAATTTTTTTAGGCTGTAACACAACAAAATGTGGGAAAGTCAAGGTGTGTGAATCATTTCTGAAGGCACTGTAAGTCTTTCTGGTCTGTCAAATAAAAAAAGAATTGTTGTTATATTTTGTTGCACAACCAGAGAAGCTGGCAACTGTTGTTATTCTCCACTTTAAGAACAAGGCTACTTATTGTAATGTAGATCAATTTGCTTTTCAGGGAATTAGTTTTTCTTAGAAAGATTGGAAGATGTGGAAAATAGAGGGTCTGCTGACAAGTTAGCTCACTCAAGTTGAATGGATATTTCCCACCATGCATTGGCGTTAAGTTGAACACTGTTTCTTTTGACAGGTGGTAGGAGGAGTTATTTAAGCGATACACATATTTGAGTCAACCCATTGGTTCCCAATGACTGGGATGTCTAACGTGTTGACACTTACGGCAAGGCTCCAGAATACTGTAACGATCTTCGTTGGGAGAAAGAGAGGAGGACCAAAGCGCAGCGTGGTAAGTGTTCATGATCAATATTTAATGGAACAAACTGAACACTGAAATACAAAACAATAACGTGAACGAACGAAAACCGAAACAGTTCCGTGTGGAACACACAGACACGGAAGACAACCACCCACAAAACACAATAGAAAACAGGCTCCCTAAATATGGTTCCCAATCAGAGACAACGACTAACACCTGCCTCTGATTGAGAACCATATCAGGCCAAACGAAAAACCCAACATAGAAAAACAAACATAGATAACCCACCCAACTCACGCCCTGACCATACTAAAACAAAGAAATAACAAAAAAACTAAGGTCAGAACGTGACAAATACAATTTTCCCATGACTAACTGACTAACTTTTCCAGTTGGTGGCACCAGCTCGCAGCGTCACACAAAATAATACATTTGAGTCATCATCTTATCATCTTATCATCTCATTATAAAGTTATTCACAATGCTTTATTAAGAAGTGTAATAGAATGTGTATATATTTTGAAATGCAACCTAATCCAGTGATTGTCATGAATTTTGGTTTGACAATTAGGTAATTTTTGTTATGTTTTACTGTCAAAATAATGCTCCAGAATTTTCCGATTTTTTTTTGTTCAATAGAGATGGGTTTGCCTTCATCTTTATGTGCGCTAATATTATATATAGGCCTAACTCAATTGGTGCTAATTCTCACCAGCTGAGGAAGTGGAAACTCAACACATTAGCTAGATCGCTAACTCTAAATATAACACCTACTGCTAGTAGCCATGTATTAATCTCACAGTAAATATACTGTCCTAAAAAAAACTTTGCAATGATTCATAGTGCACTCGCGATGGCCAAAGTGCAATTTCGCACGCTCCGTATTTCAAAGCAATATCAGATATCTTGACTGTAAAACACTGTACTTAATAATGATCGTTGACAATTAAAATAATCTCTACAGAAAGCTGCCCTCTCTCTTTAATATGGACAACTATTTGTTTTTTTGATGCAAATGCATTTTGAAATGTTATACAATCACGAGGGGCACAAGAGGGGGAGAGAGCGTTTGAGAAGCTCACTCATTACAACAGCTGGCCCCAGCGAAACAGGCAGGCACACTGGCAGGGGCAGACACTTTTTATTTATTACAGGAACCATGAGGATAATGCACTTTTCTATTTGTGCTTTTATCCGCCCCAACAATAGGACGTTTTGATTGAGGTGAACAGGTAGAACGCGGCAATACAATTTCTTACTTGCACGGCCAAGTCAAAGGGTCACAAAATGCGTGTAACAATTCCAATGGTGGAATGAAAGAGTCAGGTGCAGAGAGCAGGGTAATCTAAATCAAGTGGATATTTATTTCTCCCAGAAATAATCACATAAACGGCGACGCCACACAAACAACGGGCGCGTCAAATTACTGTCCAACAAAAGTAGGACTAAAATCCACTATAAGAAACACCACCAACACAAACAGAAAAACAAGCCCGCACAAAAGTCGGCGGGCCAACTGGGTTTAAATAACCCCCTACCCTAAACACAAAACAGGTGATACAAATTAGACAAACTCAAAAGAAAACAGAAAAGGGGATCGGTGGCAGCTAGTAGACCGGAGACGACGACCGCCGAGCGCCGCCCGAACGGGAAGAGGCACCATCCTCGGCGGGATTCGTAACAGTACCCCCCTCCCGACGCGCGGCTCCCGCAGCGCGCCGACCCCGGCCTCGAGGACGACCCGGAGGGCGAGGAGCAGGGCGATCCGGATGGAGGCGGTGAAAGTCCTTCAAGAGGGACGGATCCAAAATGTCCCCCACCGGTACCCAGCTTCTCTCCTCCGGACCGTACCCCTCCCAGTCTACGAGGTACTGCAGGCCCCTCACCCGGCGTCTTGAGTCCAGAATGGCTCGTATCCTATACGCCGGGGACCCCTCGATGTCGAGAGGGGGAGGAGGGACCTCCGGTACCTCACCTTCCTGCAGGGGACCAGCTACCACCGGCCTGAGGAGAGACACATGAAACGAGGGGTTAATACGATAGTAAGAGGGAAGTTGTAACCTATAACACACCTCGTTTATCCTCCTCAGGACTTTAAATGGCCCCACACACTGCGGCCCCAGCTTCCGGCAGGGCAGGCGGAGGGGCAGGTTTCGGGCCGAGAGCCAGACCCTGTCCCCTGGTGCGAACATAGGGGCCTCACTGCGGTGGCGGTCAGCGCTCCTCTTCTGCCGTTCACTGGCCTGCCTGAGAGAGTCCTGGACCGCTCGCCAGGTCTCTCTAGAGCGCTGTACCCACTCCTCCACCGCAGGAGCGTCGGTCTGGCTCTGATGCCACGGAGCCAGGACCGGCTGGTACCCCAGTACACATTCGAAGGGCGACATGTTCGTTGATGAGTGGCGGAGTGAGTTCTGGGCCAACTCCGCCCACGGGACGTACCTCGCCCATTCTCCTGGCCGGTCCTGGCAATACGACCTCAGAAACCTACCCACTTCCTGGTTCACTCTTTCCACCTGCCCATTACTTTCGGGGTGATACCCAGAGGTGAGGCTGACCGAGACCCCCAGACGCTCCATAAACGACCTCCACACCCGGGACGTGAACTGGGGACCTCGATCAGATACGATGTCCTCCGGCACCCCGTAATGCCGGAAGACGTGGGTAAATAGAGCCTCCGCAGTCTGTAGGGCCGTAGGGAGACCAGGCAATGGGAGGAGACGACAGGACTTAGAGAACCGATCCACAACGACCAGAATGGTAGTGTTCCCCTGAGATGGAGGAAGATCAGTCAAAAAATCTACCGAGAGATGAGACCATGGCCGTTGTGGAACCGGAAGGGGTTGTAACTTCCCTCTCGGTAGGTGCCTAGGAGCCTTACTCTGAGCGCATACCGAGCAGGAGGAGACATAGAGTCTCACGTCCTTAGCCAAGGTGGGCCACCAGTATTTCCCTCTAAGACCACGCACTGTCCTCTCCATCCCCGGATGACCCGAAGAAGGTAGTGTGTGAGCCCACCGAATCAATCGATCACGAACACCAAGCGGTACGTACCTAAGGCCAGTCGGACACTGGGACGGCACAGGTTCTACCCTCAACGCCCGCTCGATGTCCGCGTCCACCTCCCATACCACCGGGGCCACCAGACAAGAGGCGGGAAGGATGGGAGTCGGATCGATGGGCCGGTCATCCGTGTCATAGAGACGAGACAGCGCGTCGGCCTTAGTGTTGAGGGAACCTGGTCGGTAAGAGATCGTGAATCTAAAACGAGTAAAGAACATGGCCCACCTCGCCTGACGCAGATTCAGTCTCCTCGCCTCTCGGATATACTCCAGATTGCGGTGGTCAGTCCAGATGAGAAAAGGGTACTTCGCCCCCTCAAGCCAATGTCTCCACACCTTCAGGGCTTTTACCATAGCTAGTAGCTCCCTGTCCCCCACATCATAGTTCCGCTCCGCCGGACCCAGCTTCTTAGAAAAGAAAGCACAGGGACGGAGCTTCGGTGGCGTGCCCGAGCGCTGTGATAGCACGGCTCCAACACCAGCCTCGGACGCATCCACCTCCACTATGAACGCTAATGAAGGGTCCGGATGCGCCAACACGGGAGCCTCAGTAAACCGTGCCTTCAACTGGTTGAAAGCTCCCTCTGCCTCGGCCGACCACTGTAGACGCACCGGCCCTCCCTTTAGCAGTGAGGTAATGGGTGCCGCCACTTGGCCAAAACCCCGGATAAACCTCCGGTAGTAATTGGCAAACCCTAAAAACCGCTGCACCTCCTTTACCGTGGTCGGAGTCGGCCAATTACGCACGGCGTTAACGCGGTCACTCTCCATCACCACCCCTGAGGTGGAAATGCGATAACCCAGGAAGGAAACGGCTTGTTTGGAGAACACACATTTCTCAGCCTTGACGTATAGGTCATGCTCCAGCAGCCGCCCAAGGACCCTGCGCACCAGGGAGACATGCGCGGCGCGTGTGGCAGAATAGATCAAGATGTCATCAATATACACTACCACACCCTGCCCGTGCAAGTCCCTGAGAATCTCATCTACAAAGGATTGGAAGACGGCTGGAGCATTCTTTAACCCATACGGCATGACGAGGTACTCATAGTGGCCTGATGTGGTACTAAACGCTGTTTTCCACTCGTCTCCTCCCCGAATACGCACCAGATTATACGCGCTCCTGAGGTCCAGTTTTGTGAAAAAACGTGCTCCGTGGAATGATTCCACCGCCGTAGCGATGAGAGGTAGCGGATAACTAAATCCCACTGTGATTGAATTTAGACCTCGATAATCAATGCACGGACGCAGACCTCCCTCCTTCTTTCTCACAAAAAAGAAACTCGAGGAGGCGGGTGACATGGAGGGCCGAATGAACCCCTGTCTCAGAGTTTCCGTGACATATGTCTCCATAGCCAACGTCTCCTCCTGTGACAATGGGTACACATGACTCCTGGGAAGTGCAGCGTTCTCCTGGAGGTTTATCACGCAATCCCACCGTCGATGAGGTGGTAATTTGGTCGCTTTCTTCTTACTAAAAGCGATAGCCAAATCGGCATATTCTGGGGGAATGCGCACAGTGGAAACCTGGTCTGGACTCTCCACCGATGTGGCACCGATGGAAACTCCCACACACCTACCTGAACACTCCTCTGACCACCCCTGAAGAGCTCCCTGTCTCCAGGAAATGAGGGGATTGTGAATGGCTAGCCAGGGAACCCCCAACACCACCGGAAACCCAGGTGAATCAATAAGGTAGAAACTAATCTGCTCCCTATGATCCCCCTGCGTTACCATGTCCAGCGGAATCGTGGCCTCCCTGATCAGCCCTGACCCTAACGGTCGGCTATCTAAGGAGTGCACAGGGAAAGGTGGGTCTATCTGCACCAACGGAATACCCAACTTACGGGCGAGTCCGCGATCCATAAAACTCCCAGCTGCACCTGAGTCTACTAGCGCCTTATGCTGGAGAGAGGGGAAAAACGCAGGGGAAAAAATAACCAAAAACATGTGACCGACAGGAAGCTCTGGGTGAGTCTTGTGCCTACTCACCTGGGGTGACCGAGAAGTATTCCGCCTGCCATCTCTACTCCCAGAGGCGCTCCTCCAGCACCGGTCCGAAGTGTGTCCTCTTCGGCCACAATAGGTGCAAGAGAAGCCACCTCCTCCGGCCCCCCTAGATGCAGCCCCTCCCAACTCCATAGGAGTTGGAGCAGGAGGGCTGGGAGGTGGAACTGACAGGACCCCCTCTGAACGCCCGCGGGCAGCTAGCAGGTTGTCCAGTCGTATAGACATGTCAATGAGCTCATCGAGGGAGAGTGTAGTGTCTCGACAAGCTAGCTCCCGACGGACGTCCTCCCGAAGGCTACATCGGTAATGGTCCATCAGGGCCCTGTCATTCCACCCCGCACCAGCAGCCAAGGTCCGGAACTCCAAAGCGAAGTCTTGCGCACTCCTCGTCTCCTGTCTGAGGTGGAACAGTCGCTCACCCACCGCTCGGCCTTCCTGAGGGTGGTCAAATACGGCCCGAAAGCGGCGGGTGAACTCTGGGTAGTGGTCTCGAACCGAGTCTGGGCCGTTCCAGACCGCGTTAGCCCATTCCAGGGCTCTACCCGTCAGACAGGAGATGAGGAGGCTAACACTCTCCTCTCCAGAGGGAGTCGGATGGACGGTGGCCAAGTAGAGCTCCAACTGGAGCAAAAACCCCTGGCACCCAGCCACCGCTCCGTCGTACTCCCTTGGGAGCGCGAGACGCAATGCGCCTGAACCAGATGCCGACGTTGAAGGAGTAGGTTGCGACGTCTGTATAGGAGCTGGTGTAGATGTCGGGATACCACTCCTCTCCCATCGCTCCATCCTCTCCATCATCATGTCCATCGCCGACCCAATCCGATGGAGAACGGCGGTGTGATGAAGGACACGCTCCTCCATCGATGGAAGAGGGGTGGTTGCTGCCTCTGCTGACTCCATGGGTGGTGCGGGCTTCTGTAACAATTCCAATGGTGGAATGAAAGAGTCAGGTGCAGAGAGCAGGGTAATCTAAATCAAGTGGATATTTATTTCTCCCAGAAATAATCACATAAACGGCGACGCCACACAAACAACGGGCGCGTCAAATTACTGTCCAACAAAAGTAGGACTAAAATCCACTATAAGAAACACCACCAACACAAACAGAAAAACAAGCCCGCACAAAAGTCGGCGGGCCAACTGGGTTTAAATAACCCCCTACCCTAAACACAAAACAGGAGATACAAATTAGACAAACTCAAAAGAAAACAGAAAAGGGGATCGGTGGCAGCTAGTAGACCGGAGACGACGACCGCCGAGCGCCGCCCGAACGGGAAGAGGCACCATCCTCGGCGGGATTCGTAACAATGCGACTAAATGGTATGCCTGGCACCCTGCCTCAGTTGCGTTGGACTGTGCTTCAACCACATTCCACTAGTTGTCTCATTTGACAAAAACAATCATCAGAGAGTTGAGGGTAAGGAAGAAATGTATCAAAGAAGTAGAGAAAGAGACTGAAAAAAAGAGGGGATGAAGAGAAGATGGAAATATGAATAGGGTGACTGTAACGATATTCGTCTTTCCGATGAAGAGTAGTCATCGGACCAAAGCGCAGCCTGGTAAGTGTTGATGTTATATTTATTAAAAACAGAACACTAAACAAAATAACAAAGAGAAGGAACGAAAACGAAACAGTCCTGTAAGGTGCAGCGACACAAAACAGAAAACAACTACCCACGAAACCAACATGGAAAATGACAACCTAAATATGCTCCCCAATCAGAGACAACGAGAAACAGCTGTCTCTGATTGGGAACCAATTCAGGCCACCATAAACCTACATACCCCTAGACCATACAAAATCCCCATAGATAAACCAAAACCCCTAGACAATACAAAAACTAAACAAACCACCCTTGTCACACCCTGACCTAACCAAAAAATAAAGAAAACAAATATAACTAAAGTCAGGGCGTGACAGTGACAGAAGGAGGGGGAGAGAGAAAAAATGGAATGACAGAAAAGAAAGAAAACAACTTGAGGTTAGTCTTTCCAGGTAATGGTAGAACACTGTTTCAGATTGAACCTCCCTCCCTGGCCCTGCCCAAACTCTCTTGCTCTCTCTGCCAATCTGTTCCATACCTCCACTGATGTAACTCCCTGCGTCGAACATGTTTTCCTACACACTCACACAGAGGCCCCATTCATTCATTGCAGTTGTTTGTGTGCCGCTCCAAATAGTTCACATTTCTCTCCCCATCTGTGGGCCTGCAACGGCCAGTAAGGTCTTTATTTATGTAAGATGACTCTTATGGGTAAGCCACCCCACATATGCCTTCTGACGTGCACATTTTTTTGACTAAGCATATGCAGAGGAGCTGTGGGGGGGAAAGCATCTCAACAGATACAGTAAACACACACATTCTCTCTCACTCTCACACACGTGCGCATACATACTTGACTGTTTCAGGAAACTAGGTGTATGTCGCAAGTCACAACTTCCCAGAAGAGCCGTTTGAACGTACTTTTCTTTTATTGAAATGCATTTTTGGGCAGAAATGCCTTCTCAAACATGTGAACTTTCATGTACCTTAATAACAAACTTTTATGCCATCTGTAAATATGAATAAAGTTGTTAAATTATGAGCCTAGTTGGTTTAGCCAAAGAAAAAGTCAGGAACCTTCCCGCTAGCCACGATTGGCTGAGAATGAGTGGGCTGGACGTGCCGAGAGATGAGTTTCAGATTGGTCTGAGGTGTGGCATCTTGTCTATAAAATGAGCTGCTCGTTATGCGTAGATTATCCTTTCTACTGCAGTTTTTTTTTTTAGATATAACGTTAGCCATGAAGAACTGCAAACATGCTGCTACTGCTCTCAATAACATTGCTGCCCTGAATTTATCAGGCACAGTGATGGGGAAGAAACGGCGATCAACAGTGTTGTTGTCACGGAAGAAGTTGACCGAGTTTTGAAATCAGTGGAATGTCTGTGCAAACTAAACAGAAACGACACTGGACGTCTTATTTAATGAAAGGGGTTGCAGTATGTGAAGCTTTCATCCATGTATACGGGTAAGAGTCTAGCTACAGATTCAGATATTATATGTTTCTAATTTTGTAAGAAAGTTGTTTTCATTGCAAGTTTAACCTTGTTGTTATCTAGCTAGCTGAAGTTCAATGGCTGGCTTGCTAGCTAACATTGAACTTATTTGGTTAAGTTTAGCTAGCTATGCCAATCGGTTTGTATTGCTAGTACTCTATGGATTGGGATCATAGTTAATTCTTTAGCTAGCTAGTTAACGTTACATGTCTAAACAAAAAGACCCAAAGTTAAAGCTTGCTGTTAGTTCGCTAACGTTAGATAGATGGCTGGCTAGCTAGCTAACATTACGTGTATGAACTGTGTGTAGTGATATCTCAAAATGCCATTTCGCATTGCTAGTTATAGCCTAATGTTAACTAGCTAACATTGCACCTATTTGGTTAACTTTAGCTAGCTATGCCAATCGGTTTGTATTGCTAGTACTCTATGGATTAGGATTATGGTTAATTGTTTAGCTAGCTAGCTACATGTCTAAACAAAAGACCCTAAGTTAAAGCTTGCTGTTAGCTAGCTAGCTGACGTTAGATGACTGGCTTGCTAGCTAACAATATGTGTATGAACTGTGTGTTGTAATATCTCAGAATGCCATTTGGCATCTATTGCATAATAATGCTAAAATATTTGTACCTGGAATTTGTAATTCGGCATCAGTAGAACACGCCTGACTCTCCTCCACCGGTCATACAAGGAGAATGGTCTAATGTCTCCCATCAAAAAGAGAGCTGGCCCAAGCAAGCACAGGTTACACCTGAAGCATGAGGACTTGCAGCGAGTGGTGAACTTCATCAACAACTACGCAGAGGATAATGCAGTAGTATTACCAGGACGCCACCCACACAAACACTTAGGTGGAAAGCTGCTGCCATCCCATGTGACAAAAGCAGCAGTGTGGCGTCTGTACAAGGAATCAATGACAAGATTTGGTATGTAAAGCATAAACACGTTTTGATTATTTAATTGACCTCCAACATGATTGGCACTACTTTTATTGATCTCACATTATTTCTGTATTTCCCAGAGGTACGTGTAGTCGGGCTGCCTTCCTGCAGGAATCTGTGGAAAAAATTGCTGCCCCACATCACAAGCACTAAGCTCAGGACAGACCTGTGCTGGCAGTGCCAGAGGAACAACTATCAGGTCTTCAGATCTGCCAATCTGCCAGAAGTTGTTAAGTCAGCCAAGCTGAAGAAGCAAGAGCAGCATCTCCTGCTTGTTCAGAGTGAGCAGTCTGTCTACCAGAAGATGGTTGCTGACTGCAAGACCACCTGTCAAGACCTGCAGTTGTCTCTGGGGGCCCATACTGAACCAGCAAGAAAATACATTAGGATGCATTACAGCTTTGATTTTGCTCAACAAGTAAGCAACATTTCCTCCTTTATACTGATTAAGGACGTAGATGGATAGATAGATAGATGTACACTCCAAAAATATATATACAGTTGAAGTCGGAAGTTTACATACACCTTAGCCAAATACATTTAAACTCAGTTTTTCAGAATTCCTGACATTAAATCCTAGTAAAAATTCCCTGTCTTAGGTCAGTTAGGATCACCACTTTATTTTAAGAATGTGAAATGTCAAAATAATAGGAGAGAATTATTTATTTCAGCTTTTATTTATTTCATCACATTCCCAATTGGTCAGAAGTTTACATACACTCCATTAGTATTTGGTAGCATTGCCTTTAAATTGTTTAACTTGGGTCAAACGTTTGGGGTAGCCTTCCACAAGCTTCCCACAATAAGTTGGGTGAATTTTGACCCATTCCTCCTGACAGAGCTGGTGTAACTGAGTCAGGTTTGTAGGCCTCCTTGCTCGCACACGCTTTTTCAGATCTGCCCACAATTTTCTATAGGATTGAGGTCAGGGCGTGATAATGCCCACTCCAATACCTTGACTTTGTTATCCTTAAGCCATTTCGCCACAACTTTGGAAGTATGCTTGGGGTCACTGTCCATTTGGAAGACCCATTTGCGACCAAGCTTTAACTTCCTGACTGATTTCTTGAGATGTTGTTTCAATATATCCACATAATTTTACTTCCTTATGATGCCATCTATTTTGTGAAGTGCACCAGGCCCTCCTGCAGCAAAGCACCCCCACAACATGATGCTGCCACCCCCGTGCTTCACGGTTGGAATGGTGTTCTTGCAAGCCTCCCCCTTTTTCCTCCAAACATGACGATGGTCATTATGGCCAAACAGTTCTATTTTGTTTCATCAGACCAGAGGACATTTCTTCAACAATCTTGGTTCCCATGTGCAGTTGCAAACTGTAGTCTGTATTTTTTATGGCGGTTTTGGAGCAGTGGCTTCTTCCTTGCTGAGCTGCATTTCAGGTTATGTCAATACAGGACTCGTTTTACTGTGGATATAGATACTTTTGTACCTGTTTCCTCTAGCATCTTCACAAGGTCCTTTGCTGTTGTTCTGGGATTGATTTGCACTTTTCGCACCAAAGTACATTAATCTCTAGGAGACAGTCTCCTTCCTGAGCGGTATGACGGCTGCGTGGTCCCATAGTGTTTATACTTCCGCACTATTGTTTGTACAGATAAACGTGGTACCTTCAGGCATTTGGAAATTGCTCCCAATGATGAACCAGACTTGTGGAGGTCTACAAAAAAAATTCTGAGGTCTTGGCTGATTTCTTTAGATTTTCCCATGATGTCAAGCAAAGAGGCACTGAGTTTGAAGGTAGGCCTTGAAATACATCCATAAGTACACCTCCAATTGACTCAAATTATGTCAATTAGCCTATCAGAAGCTTCTAAAGCCATGACATCATTTTAAGGAATTTTCCAAGCTGTTTAAAGGCACAGTCAACTTAGTGTATGTAAACGTCTGACCCACTGGAATTGTGATACAGTGAATTATAAGTGAAATAATCTGTCTGTAAACAATTGTTGGAAAAATTACTTGTGTCATGCACAAAGTAGATGTCCTAACCGACTTGGGAAAACTATAGTTTGTTCACAAGAAATTTGTGGAGTGGTTGAAAAACGAGTTTTAATGACTCCAACCTAATTGTGTGCAAACTTCCGACTTCAACTGTATATACAGTGGGGCAAAAAAGTATTGTCAGCCACCAATTGTGCAAGTTCTCCCACTTAAAAAGATGAGAGAGGCCTGTAATTTTCATCATAGGTACACTTCAACTATGACAGACAAAATGAGAAAAAAAAGTCTAGAAAATCACATTGTAGGATTTTTAATGAATTTTTTTGCAAATTATGGTGGAAAATAAGTATTTGGTCAATAACAAAAGTTTATCTCAATATGTTGTTATATACCCTTTGTTGGCAATGACAGAGGTCAAACGTTTTCTGTAAGTCTTCACAAGGTTTTCACACACTGTTGCTGGTATTTTGGCCCATTCCTCCATGCAGATCTCTTCTAGAGCAGTGATGTTTTGGGGCTGTTGCTGGGCAACACGGACTTTCAACTCCCTCCAAAGATTTTCTATGGGGTTGAGATCTGGAGACTGGCTAGGCCACTCCAGGACCTTGAAATGCTTCTTACGAAGCCACTCCTTCGTTGCCCGGGCGGTGTGTTTGGGATCATTGTCATGCTGAAAGACCCAGCCACGTTTCATCTTCAATGCCCTTGCTGATGGAAGGAGGTTTTCACTCAAAATCTCACGATACATGGCCCCATTCATTCTTTCCTTTACACGGATCAGTCGTCCTGGTCCCTTTGCAGAAAAACAGCCCCAAAGCATGATGTTTCCACCCCCATGCTTCACAGTAGGTATGGTGTTCTTTGGATGCAACTCAGCATTCTTTGTCCTCCAAACACGACGAGTTGAGTTTTTACCAAAAAGTTATATTTTGGTTTCATCTGACCATATGACATTCTCCCAATCTTCTTCTGGATCATCCAAATGCTCTCTAGCAAACTTCAGACGGGCCTGGACATGTACTGGCTTAAGCAGAGTCCCTGGCGGCGTAGTGTGTTATTGATGGTAGACTTTGTTACTTTGGTCCCAGCTCTCTGCAGGTCATTCACTAGGTCCCCCCGTGTGGTTCTGGGATTTTTGCTCACCGTTCTTGTGATCATTTTGACCCCACGGGGTGAGATCTTGCGTGGAGCCCCAGATCGAGGGAGATTATCAGTGGTCTTGTATGTCTTCCATTTCCTAATAATTGCTCCCACAGTTGATTTCTTCAAACCAAGCTGCTTACCTATTGCAGATTCAGTCTTCCCAGCCTGGTGCAGGTCTACAATTTTGTTTCTGGTGTCCTTTGACAGCTCTTTGGTCTTGGCCATAGTGGAGTTTGGAGTGTGACTGTTTGAGGTTGTGGACAGGTGTCTTTTATACTGATAACAAGTTCAAACAGGTGCCATTAATACAGGTAACGAGTGGAGGACAGAGGAGCCTCTTAAAGAAGAAGTTACAGGTCTGTGAGAGCCAGAAATCTTGCTTGTTTGTAGGTGACCAAATACTTATTTTCCACCATAATTTGCAAATAAATTCATTAAAAATCTCATTTTGTCTGTCATAGTTGAAGTGTACCTATGATGAAAATTACAGGCCTCTCTCATCTTTTTAAGTGGGAGAACTTGCACAGTTGGTGGCTGACTAAATACTTTTTTGCCCCACTGTATAAGGCCAAATACCTTTCACTGAGCAGTGTAAAGACAGACTGACAGGGGTGAGACAATTAATTGTAATTTGTAATTGTAATTTATGTTATTTTGTTGTTTGCAGGTGCACTAGCCTGCAGCCAGGTCCCATCTACTTTTTAACTCCTCGCAAGTGTGGCTTGTTTAGTGTCTGCTGTGAAGGAATACCACAACAAGTCAACTATTTGATTGATGAAGGCATGTTGTCCAGCAAAGTGAAGGACAGCACTCTGACAGGGGTCAACATCCCACAGCTGGTTGGACTGGAGGATGGTACGGTGCTGGTGGAAAGCTATGGCTGACAACAACACCTGACTCTGTACTTCAGGCAGCTGCTACAGATCAAACAGTACCAGCACTTCAGGTGAATATCATTGTCATTGCATTGTATGAGGTTATTCTTCTTATCTAAACTTGTGAGGTGAATTGATAAGGTGCAAGGTTGTAATGTCTTCTAATTTTATTTCGTTTTTTCCTGTTTTACAGCTTCGATGCTCTGGAGCCTGGTGTTGTCGCCATGGAGCTTTCGGACTCAGTCGGGACCAGGTTTCAGCTGCTGTGCAACGCTGACATCCTTCCTCCCATAGATGGTCTGCCTCTACAAGCACCACCTGGACTGGACACAGCTAGACAAACATATATTTTTGAGAATATAAGGGAGTTTTGTTTACGAAGAGACTATGGACGTCACATGCAACTGCACCAAAGGCAAGGGCAGGACAGAAACAGGCTCTCCGAATATAGATTCCCTTGTTCATGCATGGTTCGGACGGACCAGTCATATTTTACTTTTACTTCACTACATTCTGAATAAAAATATGTATTTTTTACTCCATACATTTTCCCTGACACCGAAAGGTACTCGCTACATTTTGACAGGAAAATTGTTCAATTCACACACTAATCAATAGAACATCCCTGGCCATCCCTACTGCATCTGATCTGGCAGACTCACTAAACACAAGTCCTTTGTTTATAAATTATGTAATAAAAAAAATACATAAAATTGTGCCGTCTGGTTTATTAATATAAGGATTTTGAAATGATTTATACTTTTAATTTTGATACTTAAGTACATTTGATTAATTCCATTTACTTTTGATACTTAAGTAATTTTAAAACAAAATACTTTTAGACTTGTACTCAAGTAATATTTTACCAGATGACTTTCACTTGAGTCATTTTCTTTTAAGCTATCTTGACTTTTACTTAAGTATGACAATTTTGTACTTTTTCCACCATTGGATTTGGCTGGGGATTATATCATTTCTTTCACATGACCCATCAATTTAGACGAATGTGTCTGGGTAAGCGTCATCTAATATTTCAAAAATATTTTTATCTGGACACTTTCTGTTTAACTGGAATTTTTCCTTATTGTAGACTACTACTTTTGCCACTTTTTTAGTCTTAATCTTTTCTACGCTACTCACTATTTAGCACATGACCTCACATGTGAATCCTTAAAGAGGTGGGTGGGGCTGGCTTAAGAGGGTGTGAACAATGCTGAATTGGTGTAGACAAAGGAGAGCTCCCCAGTAGGTACCAAAATACCAAAATATTCCAAATATACCATTTTCTCAAAAGTGAGCTTACAAGTTTGTCATCTTTCAAATACATTGTTCCTCAAAAATGCAGTGTATGATATACCATTTTGTAGCTCAGAGTCTCTGCTTTTATCCATTGTAAAAAACACAATTTCAAATGTTGCTACATAAGATCGGTTTGAGCCGGTCGGTCTTATGTGGCAAGTAGGCTATGTTCTCCAGTACAGTTTTACAGTGCGTGCTTGGGCCGTCCAATCAACAGGATATAAAACCTTCCTGTTTTCTGTTCTTTATTTTAGAGCTGACCTTTCCACTACTTCTCGCAATGAGCAGATTTGCTCAGTTAGTGTCTCCCTCATACACTGTCTTGTTATACTTGGTACTGTCTCACTATGCTCCCTACAGTCCATCTTTCACTTATGCCAATTAATGGTCTCCTGTTTAATCTGCTGAATTATTTATTTTATTTTACCTTTATTTAACTAGGCAAGTCAGTTAAGAACAAATTCTTATTTTCAATGACGGCCTAGGAACAGTGGGTTAACTGCCTTGTTCAGGGGCAGAACGACAGATTTGTACCGTGCTAGCTCAGGGATTCGATCTTGCACTTTCGGTTACTCGTCCAACGCTCTAACCACTAGGCTACGCTACTACGCTATGCTGCACAACGTTGATCTATAGTTCAGAGATGATTTTATTGCTTATTTTTCTGCTATCCGTTTTAAACTGATGTCTGTTGGAAATCAATGTCAAACCAAATTGGGGTAGGGTTGCAGTGCATGATAGGTGTGAGACTGGTGCCTGAGCCCCCCCCCCCCCCCCCCACGGCTAGCTGGTGTGATATTAGTGGAAGGGAAGATGACCATCTGCTGTTCCAGTTGCCCAGTGACTGGACAACAGCATTACAGCCTTCCTTTATGGAAATGTTCCACTGGTCATTGTCTATCTGACCGTGTGTGAGAGAGAGACTGATTGTGTGTGTCATTATGTGTGCGCCTGTCTGTGCACACTGTCTGTCTATATCGAGGAGGTCCCTGGCTGTATTATGTTAGTGTTTCCTGTGGGACTCTCATAGAGAACACTGCTGGCTTTACACTGAGCCATGGAGCCTGTAGACCTGGTCTTCAGAAAAGGTTAGCGAAGGGTCAACGCTTTTTTTCACCTCGCTCTAATGCAGCAAATTAATACGATTCTTCCCTCTCTACACACACACAGGGACACACATGGATGGACGGACACACACACACACACACACACACACACACACACACACACACACACACACACACACACACACACACACACACACACACACACACACACACACACACTAATGCTAACACGGATCATTGGATTTTCAAATAAAATATTCCCCTGAGTCAGTGTTCAGAGGCAGTAGCTATCTGGCGACACGTTTCAATGGTCATTGTTAAGTCTAGTCGACGGGCCAACCGAATATTCTCAAGGTTATAGATAATGGCAGGCATCCACACACTGAGGGCTCGAGACATTACTGGTGTCTGTGTGCCATATGGTGTCTCTACAGGTGGGGGACAGACAGACACCTCAGCAGGTGAGTACAGGCAGACGGACAGATGCCCCTGTAGGTGATCTAGACTGTTGGGCTTGTGGAGGATAGAGAATATTACCCTCTAGCCCACACAGTTATATTCAACTCAAATGTCTGCATAAAGACAGGCAGCAGTAGGGCTTATTTTCACTTTGAGAATACAGTAAGCTGTTGGCAACAACAGAAGAAAGCCTAGGCTCAAAACAAATATATGTGATAACGAGACGCAAGTAAGGGGCTATGGAAGAGAAAAAAACACCCACCCACTCACCAAATACAAATAGATCTATCACAGTAACCCCCAGGTATTGTATTCACACTTCTCTGCTTATCTGCCGTGTCTATATGGGTGACATCGCACCATTTAGTTTTTCTGTTAAAATAGTTTTTTTCCATCCCCCCTGTTCTGTGACTTGTTGTCGAAGTGTTGTTGGAACCTGTTCCTCCTCTTTTCTCTCTCGCACTCTCTGTCGGCTAGAAGGTGATAAGTGGGTGGATTGATGTGATACAGTAGTGCTTGGGCTCAGTTGCTCATTGCGTTGACAACAGCCTTGTCAGTCTGATGGCTCTCTCTTCTGCAAGCTCCTAAACCTCTATGACTACTTTCTATTAGCTCTATGACTTGGTACAGGAGAGGGGTGATCTGAGGGAAATTGGATTTCATGGATATGAACTTTGTATAACTTAAGTGTAGTGATTCAATGGATGCCGCATTTGCCTAGATGGTATATGCGGCATCAGAATTATTTAAGTTGAATTCTAAGCTTTAGTCAAGGATAGGTCATCGCGAGCCTCATAGACTGAGCCTGTCTGACTGGCGTCACTAGTGAAAGATCACTGCCATTGTTCTGAGTTCGTATTGAGTGACACAAATTGCTTGCATGGCTAATATTTTCTACTTCTGCTTGGCCATCTGTGCGTGTGTGTGTGTTTCCCTTCTCTTTTATTGCCTGTTGCTGATCTCTGTCAAGTGACTACATGGCCTTTTATTTGTGGTTTCTGGTTTCAATACCGCAACATAATAACCTGCTCAGGACAGAGAGTGGAGGAGAGCGAGAGAGAGTAGTGGAAGAGGGGGAGGGAGGTAAGGGAGTCTGGGATGTTTGGGGGGGGTTGAAACTTGAGATAGATCTGCTTGAGCTGGGCCCTGCAGACTTCAACAGGAACTGATATGTCCCAACCAGAGTGCTAATTACAAGGGGCCAAGAGGGGTCTCAGACCCCCTGAATGAGACATGAGTCCCCCTAAATGCAACAATGTCCAACTTTGGGGGGGTCTCTAAATAATGGTTATTTAATCATTCTCCTATATGTTTCAAATGTCATTTGTACTGTAGTAAATATTAAAATAAAAGCTTATTCCAAATAAAACTAACACCCCTAACTCTGTGTCATGGTTTAAACCATTTGTTTCCCATGTGGCTTCACTTGTTATCTTGGGACAGTCCCATATCTCAGGCCCTTTTCAAGTGTCCCAACTTTTCTTTCTGCGAAAAAGGTCAGCAATACGCATCAATTAATTTTGGTAACAAGAGTCTACCCAATGGCAATCGCTGTATGTCATGTAACAGATGTCTCTTTCCGTTCATCAAATGGCGTGGATGCTGGAATTATTTTGATGTGGACGAACACATAAAGTGATTTGTTTGACAATAAGAGCAAAACATATTGACTGGTTTGGTTCATGCCAAAGTAAAAGTTAATTAAAAGAACAGTTAAATGGCTTGGCTTTACTATTATGCCCATAAAAAAAATGTATGCACACAAAAGAGATCCTGTGGAAAAAAAATAGAGGCCCCCTGATGTCACTGTATAATCTGCACTCTGGTCCTAACTACGATTGTGTGTGTGCATGCAAATGTGGTGTGTGTGTGTATGTGTCGCAGGTGTGTGGGTGCAGATAGGTAGTGTTCAGTCATTGATTTTCAATTACTAAACAGGAAGTGGCTAGTTATTGATTCTCTGGGACGATGATGTCACTCCAGATGTACGGTACACAGTGTTTACGTAACCATGAGGTTCTCCCTCCCTCTTTAACGCCCTCTTCTCCCTCTCCTCCTCTTAGTCCCCTCCCTTCTGTCTCACGTCAATGTGGCGGAAAAACCCTTCTGTTCCTCCTGCTCTTCCATTCCTCTTCCTCCTCACTCTCCTCCTCTCTCCCTCCATCCTTGGCCTGTTAGTCTAGTGAGCCATATGGAAGATTTTCCCTTGGTTGGTTTGTTCTCCTCTCCTGCTTTTATGGTCCTGTTATTGATTAACCACATGGCAAACATCTCACCCGCAGCCATCAGAGGACTGCTCAACTAGCCATTCGCACACACACACACATACACACACACACACACACACACACACCAAGATGGTCATAGTCAGACCTGGGCCGTGAAGTCCAGAGAGGGTGAGACATTTCACCAACCAGTTTGTTATTCTATAAATATAATGTCCTAAGAGTCCAGGTGTTCTTGTGAATTGAGCTAGACCTAGAAGACTCATAGACTCTGTCATCTTTGAGACAACATGCCAGTTGTACTAAACCTTACAACATGTTTGAAGAAGTCTGTTTTTGAATTTATGGAAGTAAACGTGTGTACATGCGCTGTTTGTTTGTGTGTGCTCTGTTACTTTTACAGACTTATTTGATATTCCGCTGGATGAAGTGAGTCAGAACGTTCAGTGTACACTCTTTATAAATAGCACTGTTTAGTAAAGTCAACCACAACAGGACATTAAAAGACTGATAGAGGGAGGGAGATGAAGCAAGTCAGAATGAGAGATAGGGAGCCAAAAGAGGGGAGGGAGTGAAGGATGAGGAGAGAAAAGAAGGCCTGAAAGATGGTATATAGATGGGGGTCCTCAGCTGTTACAGCCAGTACATTTCCCTCACTCCATATTTCATGTGTGGAAATGTTTACGTAGTGGAAGTAGGGGATGAAGAGGGAGAGAGAGAGAGAGAGGGGGAAGACAGAACTACGTTGAATTTCTGCCCGACCAAATGGGCATTTCATAAACTATTAAATA
Organism: Salvelinus namaycush; assembly: GCF_016432855.1. NCBI lineage: Eukaryota > Metazoa > Chordata > Actinopteri > Salmoniformes > Salmonidae > Salvelinus > Salvelinus namaycush. The sequence goes on along the minus strand of NC_052335.1, from coordinate 691,155 downwards.
TTAACGGGGCTGTTCGGGTCGCAGTGTGGCATTCAAACGAGGCTCTGCCGGTGGTTTTGTTCGGCCCGGACGGTACCTATTTATGAGGTAATGGGACCTGGGGAAAATGGTAGCACCACAAGGATTAGGGCATATCGCATCCTCTCTGCTTTATAGTGGAGCTGGATCATCATGACACCCATGAAACAAAATGGCAAAAATACCAAGGCTGTAACGTAACAAAATGTGGATAAAGTCAAGGGGTCTGAATACTTATCGAATGCACTGTAGAAAGATATACAGAGTTATTGAGCAACAGAGAATGCGGTTCAAATCAAATGACATTTTAATGGTCACATACATGGTTAGCAGATGTTAATGCGAGTGTAGCGAAATGCTTGCGCTTCTAGTTCTGACAATGCAGTAATATCTAACAAGTAATCTAACAATTCCACAACAACTACCGAATACACACAAATCTAAGTAAAGGAATGGAATAAGAATATATACACATATGAATATATGGATGAGCGATGAGCGATGACCGAGCGGCATAGGCATGATGTGATGTGTATGCCGAGGAACTTAAAACTTTTCACCTTCTACACCCCCCTATTCACATCCCGTCGATGTGGATGGGGGGGGGGGGCGGGGGGTGCTCCCTCTGCTGTTTCCTGAAGTCCACGATCATCTCCTTTGTTTTGTTTTGCTGACGTTGAGTGAGAGGTTGTTTTCCTTACACCACACTTCCAGAGCCCTCACCTCCTCCCTATAGACTGTTTCGTCATTGTTGGTAATCAGGCCCACTACTGCTGTCGTCTGCAAACTTGATGAATGAGTTAGAGGCGTGCATCGCCACGCATTCATGGGTGAACAGGGAGTACAGGAGGGTGCTGAGCACGCACACGTGTGGGGCCCCAGTGTTGAGGATCAGTGAAGTGGAGATGTTGTTTCCTACCTTCACCACCTGGGGGTGGCCCGTCAGGAAGTCCAGGACCCAATTGCACAGGGCGGGGTTGAGACCCAGTGCCTCAAGCTTAATGATGAGCTTGGAGGGTACTATGGTGTTGAATGCTGAGCTGTAGTCAATGAACAGCATTCTTACATTGGTATTCCTCTTGTCCAGATGGGATAGGGCAGTGTGAGTGTGATGGCGATTACAACGTCAGTGGACCTATTGGGGCTGTATGCAAATTGAAGTGGGTCTATAGTTGCAGGTAAGGTGGAGGTGATATGATCCTTGACAAGTCTCTCAAAGCACTTCATGATGACAGAAGTGAGTGCTATGGGGCGATAGTCATTTAGTACAGTTATCTTTGCCTTCTTGGGTACAGGAACAATGGTGGCCATCTTGAAGCAAGTGGGGACAACAGACTGGGATAGGGAGAGATTGAATATGTCCGTAAACACACCAGCCAGCTGGTCTGCGCATGCTCTGAGGACGCAGCAAGGGATGCTGTCTGGGCCGGCAACCTTGCGAGAGTTAACACGTTTGAATGTTTTACTCACGTCGGCCACGGAGAAGGAGAAGGGGGCCCACAGTCCTAGGTAGCGGGCCACGTCGGTGGCACTGTATTATCCTTGTTATATCTCGGACGTTTGCCATTGTCTGCAATACGTTGCATCAGACTGTCTTTGGTTCTGTCTGTCTGTCTGTTTGTCCACTGCCCAGTATGTCAGTCATTCAGAATCAGTGGTCAGGATTTGACCTGGACTCTCATACCTGCACTCTTTTACACTTCCAAAAATGTGCTACAATAAAACCTGTCCAACAATCCAGCCTTGAGTTTTATCACCCCATGTCTGCTACTCTCCTAGTCCCGGTCTCTCATACAGAGTTCATTGACACATTGTTTTTCTTTCCTTTAACCGTATGAGCAATCAGATGAGACTGATAACGCCCTAACTTTGTAATGTACCGGCTGGCTGAGCAGAGGTTCAGGTTCATGGAGTTTTATATTAGTTATGAGGTTTTATGACCTATGATTTAGTGGCATGACGGTGAGCTGTTTTTACTGTGGTGTGGCCTTCCTTGTCGTTTGTGGAGATGGAGAGAGTTAGGGGAGTGAATTAATGTCTCAGGTGAACGGTTGGATCTGTTATGAATGCTTATTATGGGTTATTTTAATCTGATTAGGGATGTGTTGGACGGGGTCCTGGGAGTGAGCTGACTCATTTGTGCCCAATCAGCAAAGTCTGGTTCTCACCAACCCCAAAAAACTGCTGGAACTTTCTGCCAAGGGAGAAGGGGGTTGGATAGTTAGGAGCTGCATGTTGCATCAAGGTTAGAGTTTTGGGATGGTTAACTGATCCCAGTTCTTTGTTTATGATTTTTCTTTACAATATGCACACTCTCCCTTTTATAAACCTCTTTGCTCCCTGAACTTTACCCTTTGAACGCTTCCTTGCACCCCTCTGTAGCAAAACAGTGGTATCTTCCACAGAACCCTATGATACACCAAACTCCAGGAGATTATGGGGAGTTAGAGCGGGGTTGGAGTTATGTTGGCATAAATCACACAGAGGAGGGTTTTGGAGGGGTAACATTGTTGGGGGAGGGGGGTTTATTCATTATTTTATTGCCAGTCTGTTTTATATCATGCTAAAGATAGCTGGGCCTGAGCAGGGTTTGTATTTTCTGTTATTCTATGTGATATTTTTGTTTGGGGCCTGTATTGTAACAGCTGCGCTCACTCACTGTTAAAATAACATCCCTGGGAACTCGGCCTTCCTAGTGTGCACATAGGGTTGGCAGTGGAACACTGATGACTGCTGGACTCTATACTGTGTATGTGTACAGTGGCTTGCGAAAGTATTCACCCCCCTTGGCATTTTTCCTATTTTATTGCCTTACAACCTGAGTGAAGGAAAAGCAGCCAATGAGTTCTCAGCATATGTGGGAACTCCTTCCAGACTGTTGGAAAAGCATTCCAGGTGACTACCTCATGAAGCTGGTTGAGAGAATGCCAAGAATGTGAAAAGCTGTCATCAAGGCAAAGGTTGACTACTTTGAAGAATCTGAAAAAGAAAATATATTTTGATTTGTTTAACTCTTTTTTGGTTACTACATGATCATTTCATGGTTTTGATGTCTTCACTATTACTCCACAATGTAGAAAATAGCAAAAATGAAGAAAAATACTTGAATGAGTAGGTGTGTCCACACTAGAATTGCACATTTTGGGGAATATTCAAAGGTGGAAACTTTCCGTGGGAATTAGCGGGAATATATGGGAATTAATGGAAATATAAGCAAATTAATATTAATACAATTTAATTGTACAGTGGCTTGCAAAAGTATTCACCCCCTTGGCATTTTTCCTATTTTGTTGCCTTACAACCTGGAATTAAAATGGGTTTTTGGGGCATTTGTATCATTTGATTTACACAACATGCCTACCACTTTGAAAATATTTTTTATTGGGAAACAAACAAGAAATAAGACAAAAAAACTGAAACCTTGAGCATGCGTAACTATTCACCCCCCCAAAGTCAATACTTTGTAGAGCCACCTTTTGCAGCAATTACAGCTGTAAGTATCTTGGGGTATGTCTCTATAAGCTTGGCACATCTAGCCACTGGGATTTTTGCACATTCTTCAAGGCAAAACTGCTCCAGCTCCTTCAAGTTGGATGGGTTCCGCTGGTGTATAGCAATCTTTAAGTGATACCACAAATTCTCAATTGAATTGAGGTCTGGGCTTTGACTAGGCCATTCCAAGACATTTAAATGTTTCCCCTTAAACCACTCAATTGTTGCTTTAGCAGTATGCTTAGGGTCATTGTCCTGCTGGAAGGTGAGCCTCCGTCCCAGTCTCAAATCTCTGGAAGACTGAAACAGGTTTCCCTCATGAATTTCCCTGTATTTAGCGCCATCCATCCTTCCTTTAATTCTGACCAGTTTCCCAGTCCTTGCCGATGAAAAACATCCCAACAGCATGATGCTGCCAACACCATGCTTCACTGTGGGGATGGTATTCTCGGGGTGCTGAGAGATGTTGGGTTTGCACCAGACATAGTGTTTACCTTGATGGCCAAAAAGCTTAATTTTAGTCTCATCTGATCAGAGTACCTTCTTCCATATGTTTGGGGAGTCTCCGACATGCCTGTTGGCAAACACCAAACGTGTTTTCTTATTTTTTTCTTGGCTTTTTTCTGGCCACTCTTACGTAAAGCCCAGCTCTGTGGAATGTACGGCTTAAAGTGGTCCTATGGACAGATACTCCAATCTCCGCTGTGGAGCTTTGCAGCTCCTTCAGGGTTGTCTTTGGTCTCTTTGTTGCCTCTCTGATTAATGCCCTCCTTGCCTGGTCCGATTGTTTTGGTGGGCGGCCCTCTCTTGGCAGGTTTGTTGTGGTGCCATATTCTTTCAATTTTTTGGGATATTTTTTTATAACCCAACCCCTTTATAACCCAACCATTGCTTGGCGGTGCCCCTTGCTTAGTGGTGTTGCAGACTCTGGGGCCTTTCAGAACAGAAGTATAGATAGTGAGATCATGTGACAGATCATGTGACACTTAGTTTGCACACAGTCAGGCTTTATTTAACAAATTATGTGACTTTTGAAGGTAATTGGTTGCACCAGATCTTATTTAGGGGCTTCATAGCAAACGGGGTGAATACATATGCACGCATCAGTTTTCCGTTTTTTATTTTTCAGAATTTTTTGAAACAAGTAATTTTTTTCATATCACTTCACCAATTTGGACTATTTTGTGTATGTCCATTACATGAAATCCAAATAAAAATCAACTTAAATTACAGGTTGTAATGCAATAAAATAGGAACAACGCCAAGGGGAATGAATACTTTTGCAAGGCACTGTATGTGTGTGTGTGTGTCAGTCAGGGTTTCAGTTAGTCAACAATTGCTGGATTTTGATTTAAAAAAATATCCAATAAAAAGCTGATAAATAAAACTTTTGCTGGAAAAATGACTGGAGAAAAAAATTGCGAAGGAATGCATTTTATTCTTTGATGAATTACCAGTCGACGTAAATACCTTCATGCTTTTCGGTCTCTACATTAATCTACATAGTTTAGTGGAATTAAATTGGCCTGTGTGTATTTTTATTAGTCATCATGTAGGCATATCTTATTTATGTTATCCAACACCGCTGTCACATGTACACAGCATACAGAGCCTATTTTGAGCGGGATTTCTCCTGCAGCTCCCAGCTGGTCTAAATGCAATTGCATGTTAAAAATAGTTTTGGTGCACGATTGAAAAGAGCTACTATTTTTATTTCTCAATCGGTAATTGAAGCACACCTCCCATTCACCATTCAAGTGCAGGCAACAGGCTATCAGCGTGTCACCCACCACTTTACAATGTGAGCTGGAGGAAGTGTGCATTTTGAAAACATACTTCATTTTTTTAACATGAATGTCTTACCTTGCTTCAAAGTAGCCTATAGCCAAAATCCGACCATGGACGTGGAGTCAATTCTTTCATAAAGACTTCATTGGGGGCGCGTGAGTTTCAAGTTTGGGGACGCTTACGATTTATCCTATGATTTCTACCGGTCTGCGTGCCAGTTATGATTTCCCTCTGCGCATTTCAGTGGAACCATTTTATTTCAATAACGTTTTTGTTTCTCAAAATCATTGTCACGTGGTTGATCATAAAAATGGGAATTCAAATGATCATCTTAAAGTTAAAAGTCAAGTAATGTGAGATCACCAGCCTCTGCCATATGGACACATTGATACACCACGATCCATTGGCGGCTAAAGTAATAAACGTATGGAACTCATAGCCTATCGGCCGATGCAGCAGTAGGCATATGTCTTCCATTGCTCTTTCACACTGAGGATTGATGATTATCGAGGGGGAGATTGTTGTAAAGATTTTTCAAATAGCTTACTGTGAGGAACTATAGTTTCAATATACGGTATAATCATTCGCAATGGATGTTAAAAAAAAATACAATTTCCTACTATTCCACACAGCAGGCCAGGTACTTATATGCGTGCTCAGGAACAAGAGCTCCCTCAACATTATCAGGACAGAGAAACCAGACACATACTCTTTGCTCACATTGAGCACTCAAAAGACAACGAAAAACTTTCTTACAGGTTAGCTGGTTGTGAACTCTGCAAACAATGTTTCTACTCTGAGAATGAGAATGGTAAGTGACTGTAATTAATACATGCATTAACAGACATTCATTTTTACATTTACATTTAGCAGACGCTCATTTAGCAGACGCTCTTATCCAGAGCGACTTACAAATTGGTGCATTCACCTTATGATATCCAGTGGAACAACCACTTTACAATAGTGCATCTAAATCTTTTAAGGGGGGGGGAGGGGGTTAGAAGGATTACTTTATCCATCATTTATCCATCATTTATTTATCCATCATTTATCCATACTTTATCCATCATTCATGTAACCAAATGACAGGGATTAACGGTACATTTACTACTGCAGACATGTGTAATGGGGAATTGATTCAAAAATTAAATAATCAAAGGGCAAACAATTCACAAGAGTTGGTAGGAGACAGCTGAGCCGTTCTGGAGAGAGCTTCATTTTCTTGTCTCAATATTTTAAATTGTGCTCAAGACACGTTATCTTCACACATATTGTAGATGCTTTTTACTGACAGCCGCAACTCAGTAACCAGCTAGGCTTATTTCCATGCACCCTGCCCAAATTGCGGGCTTCCCAAATAGGCATAGACCTACAAGCTTGTGATTTGTAAAAATCCATGGCTAACTTTTTAAAGAATCTAATGATCCTTGATTCCTCTGTGGCTAAGTCATGCTTTCTGGTGAAGTATTTTGAATGATTTTATTTATTTCTGTATAGGCAGGAGTAATTATATAATTTTGGCAAATGTATTTCCATTTACTTCCCAATTGGATCCACTATGCCGTTTCTCTCCTGTTCTATTGGTTTTCATATCAACTTTCTTTCGTTGTCCAGAAGCCAAAGGCACAATGCTAGTCATATTAGCAACCCATCCTAGTTGTTGCATCTTTAGATTCCCCCTCTTTCTAAGTGTCTAACATGTTCATCTCTTTCACAGGAACTGCTATTAGGTGTGCTATTTAGAATGGTGTTTTTCCGCGAATTGCCTTATAGCAAATGTTTGAAAATTACCTTTTATTGGCTGCTTCATTACATGAGTTGCATGTTCTGTTAAAACGCATTACCATAATCTACATGTGATTTCTCTCATTCTGAGCACCGTGGGTGGACGCCCTAATGGGTTATGCACCCAATGCATATGGGTCCGGTAAATTTTTTAAATGGCCGGTAAATGTAGTTGTCCGGTGCCACATTTTCCTAATGGAAACCCTGGTGGGTGAGTGGGTGGGTGTGTGTGTTTGGGTGTGCGTGTGTATGTGTGGGAGATGCAGAAAGAGCAAGCCTGTATGTGTGCATCTGTGAGAGCTAGAGACTGTGTGCGTGCGTGCGTGCGTGCGTGCGTGCGTGCGTGCGTGTGTTGGAGACAAATTCTACACATTGTCCAGAGTTGAAACATACAAAGAACAGCACAGTTTTAAAAATATTTTATTTTCTTTCAGAGTCCTCCCTCCTCTCTACCCTCTCTGCAGCCTTTTACTTTTTCGTGCCCTTTGCTCCCTTGAGTTCCGCTCCATTTCATGGAATCCAGGGAACGCGGTTTCCTCCTGGTGTCGGTGCGCGTTTGTCCCAGGCCAGGGCCCTTTGGTCTCAACCGTGCCTCTCCACTAAGGATAGCTGGCGCTTGGCGAGGCAGCTGCACTCTTATAGCATGCCAGAATACACACACATCAGAGAGGAGAGATAGAAAGGGAGAGCGGAGATTGACGAGACGGGAGTGGGAGTAGAGGGAGGAATTGGAGTAGAGGATTCGGTGTTTCCTCTTGGATTCTTTTTAGCAGCAGTGTCAAATGTAAAGGGGGGGAAATGATGTTGACACCATCTGAAATATAACTGATGCGTGCCACTGCATCGTAGGGAGATGATGAGGAGCAAAGGATTGCTGTACGCTTGTGGCTCTCAATACTGTGACCATATTACTTCCACACTGGCGGTCATGAGAGCCCATGAGCGGATGTTGCGCAACATTTCTATAGGCTCTGCAATTGCATGAGAAACCAGAGTTTTGGTGAACAAATGTGTTTACATCCCTGTTAGTGAGCATTTCTCCTTTGCCAAGATAATCCATCCACCTGACAGGTGTGGCATATCAAGAAGCTACTAAAAAATGGCTTAATTTCTATAGGCTATGCAATTGAATGAGAAAACAGAGTTTTGATTGCCTCTATTAGAAAGAGGATCCGATCAGTTTTCTATAGGCTAGGCCTACTATATTTATTTATCAACTTTCCTAATATTAAGCACATGCTTTACAACAGGAATATAACCTACCTGGCTGGCATGAAAATGAACCCCAGGGAAAAGCGTCCTCCATTCGCCATTTATGTGCCCCAGTTTCCGAGACCGGTGCATGATAATGGTCCCAGACGTGTCTGTCTTCACTTGTAGCCTACTTCTTAGCTGAGATGCCTGTGAGAAGGAACCGATCACGTGACGGCATTTGCTAATAAGAATTGAAATATCTGAGAGAGCCATGTGAGTGAGAGGTGTTTTGGAGCATGGCAGCTGGGAGAAGGGAATTATAATTATTTTCAGTCCATGGGCACAACGGCTACTTTGGGCACAACGGCCACTTTGGCCGCAAAAGGCATGGATTTTTTAGGGGCCACTATGGCCACACAAGGGGTATGCCGCGAAGAATATTATGCCTGGTGAGAATATTATCAAGTGCTTGTCAAATTGTGAACGTCACGACCCTGATAGAGAGCCTTCGGGGTTCTCTATAATGTTTTAGGTCAGGGCGTGACTAGGGGGTTTTCTAGTCGTTATTTTCTATGTTGGTGTGAGTATGGTTCCCAATTGGAGGCAGCTGATGATCGTTGCCTCTAATTGGGGATCATACTTAGTGTGGTCCGTTTCCCACCTGCGTTGTGGGATATTGTTTTGTTTAGTGCCGATGTGCTCTACAAATGGCATGTTCGTTTATTTATTTGTTGTATTGAAGTTTCACCTCAATAAATATGTGGAACTCTACGCACGCTGCACTTTGGTCCACTCATTATAACGAACGTGACAGTGAATGATTGAATGATGAAGTGTGTGCAGCCTGCACAAGAAACAAATCAGAGCTCATGCCTTTCATGCTACTTTTTTCAAATCATCATTAGAGTTGCATCATGCAGCCTTAGAATGTATTAAAAATCTAAACATATAGCCCAACGTTTGTATCACAACTAAAGTTGCATAAATAACACTAAATTAAGCATATAGGAGGACCTGTTTCTTTGTTAACCGCTCAACACAGAATAGCCGCTTGTGCGCACTTCCTTGGAAATTATTTGGAGAAAATATCCTTTCTATTTTATTCAGCTTTGTTCAGTTGTATTCTTCATACTATAATTTTTTTTTTAAATAGTTCCAGGGAATTCTAAGCAAATCTTGTCTACTAAATGAGCTAGTGTAAACCACAACCAAATGACATAGCCATATCAGGGCCTACCATAAGGACAACTCAGAGTGTGCCATTCTGTTCTTCTGAAATAGACTACATTTTCTTCATATCATGTTTTTTTTTACCTGTCTAAAATAAATAATGGACTTATTGTGATGGTGTAGGTTATATTAAATGGATGTATTAGACTTTTTAAAAGGTAGATGTTCCAAATGTCTGCATCAGTGGCTTGTAGGCTATGTGTGGAAGCCAGGAGATGCTAAATGTGTTTATGCTAATTCATGGTCAATTACTGTGAGACCGGCAGTTATTTGCTTGACAAAATTTCATGAAAGGGGAAACCGGGATACCTAGTCAGTTGTACAACTGAATGCCTTCCGCTGAAATGTGTCATGACCGCTACAGCCCTAGCCACCGCTGCTAATTTAATATAGGGGAAACACTGGGATTTAAATTCTGACCTATATAATGTAAGTGGTTCCAAGGTTATCTCAGCTGTTGCTTATTGATTTTATAACTTTTGGAAAAATGCATTCATTATTTACACTGAACAAAAATGTAAACGCAACACGTAAAGTGTTGGTCCCATGTTTCATGAGCTAAAATAAACTCTCCCAGAAATGTTCTATATGCACAAAAAGCTTATTCCTCACCAAAATTTGGTGAATAAATGTTAGTGAGCATTTCTCCTTTGACAAGATAATCCATCCACCTGACAGGTGTGGCATATTAAGAAGCTGATTAAACAGCATGATCATTAAACAGGTGCACCTTCTGCTGGGGACAATAAAAGGACACTCTAAAATGTGCAGTTTTGTCACACAACACAATGCTACAGATGTATCACGGTTTGAGGGAGCGTGCAATTGGCATGCTGACTGCAGGAATGCCCACCAAGGCTGTTGCCAGATCATTTAACGTAAATGTTTCTATAAAAAAAAATGTTTTAGAGAATTTGGCGCTACGTCCAATCGGCCTCACAAACACAGACCACACCAGCCCAGGACCTCCACATCCGGCTTCTTCACCTGCGGGATCGTCTGAGACCAGCCACCCTGGCAGCTGATGAAACTGTGGGTTTGCACAACCGAAGAATTTCTGCACAAACTGTCAGAAACCGTCTCAGGGAAGCTCATCTGCGTGCTCATCGTCCTCACCAGGGTCTTGACCTGACTGTAGTTCAGCATTGTAACTGACTTCTAGTGGGCAAATGCTCACCTTCGATGGAGAAATGTGCTCTTCACAGATTAATCCCGGTTTCAACTGTACCGGGCAGACGGCAAACGCTGTGTATGGCGTTGTGTGGGCGAGCGATTTGCTGATGTCAACGTTGGGAACAGAGTGCCCCATGGTGGCAGTGGGGTTATGGTATTGACAGGCAGAAGCTACGGACAATGAACACAATTGCATTTTATCGATGGCAATTTGAATGCACACGGGATCCTGTGACGGGATCCTGAGACCCATTGTCGTGCCATTCATCCACCGCCATCACCTCATGTTTCAGCATGATAATGTACGGCCCAATGTCACAAGGATCTGTACACAATTCCTGGATGCTGAAAAAGTCCCAGTTCTTCCATGACCTGCATATTCACCAGACATGTCACCCACTGAACCATGTTTGGGATGCTCTGGATCAACGTGTACGACAGCGCGTTCCAGTTCCTACCAATATTCAACAACTTCACACAGCCATTGAAGAGGAGTTTGACAACATTCCACAGGCCATAATCAACAGCCTGATCAACTCTATGCAAAGGAGATGTGCCGCGCTGCATGAGGCAAACTGGTTTTCTGATCCACACCCCTACCTTTTTATTAAAGTTATCTTTGACCAACAGAGGAATATCTGTATTCACAGTCATGTGAAATCCATAGATTAGGGCCTAATGAATGGATTTCAGTTGATTGATTTCCTTATAAGAACTGTAACTCAGTAAAATCTTTGAAATTGTTGCATGTTGCGTTTATATTTTTGTTCTGTGTAATAGTACTTTCAGTTCTCACTGGTAAGGATTGTTGTTAGGCTACAAAGAGGACAACTGATCCACAGCAACATATAACTCAAGGCTCATCATCCTTAGGTATACAATATAGCTAAGCATCTGCACAAACGCAATTACAATTTTGAACAATGTGAAAGTTTGACATTTTAATGAAGCATAAAGTCCAACTGTTCTGCACTTCAAAGTGGACCTGGATGGGGACATAAGGGTAATGCCAAGTCATAGCCGTTATGCTAACTGCTTTGTGATCGAATGGCTTGAACCAAGAGCCTTGTTTGAAGAGTGGGTGAGCGACAGAGTGAGGGAGAGTCAGAGGAAAAGGGGGAGAATACCTACATAGTCTGCAGTTGTCACTCTTTGCACATGAACAAGAGTAAAAAAGTCAAACTTCAACGTTTGTCTGAGTTGGATCAGAAGAGGGCAACACTGCAAGGTTGGGGAGGAAAAATGTTAGCGAGGAGCTTGAGCTAAAGCTGTGTACTCTGCATTACAGAAATAGACACCTGGCTCAAATAGAAGCCTATCTCTAAGCCCCGGTTGTGTTCGGTGATTGAAGCAAATAAGCACTATTAATTTCAGTTTTACTTATACGTTGTGTTCATTCATCTCCCTTCCATTAAGGTTAAACAGATGTTACCAACTACTAGAGAGACTCAATTCTAAACAACATGCAAAGACTGAGAGAAACAAAATCACATAAGGAATATGCATGCTGCAAACAGTACACTGTTGATTTGGGGAAGAGATATAGGTTGTTTTTGTGAAACCGCTCTGGGTCAAGCTGCGGCATTTGGTTTCGTGTTCACAGTGAGAATAGAAATCTACTTGTTACTCACCCACGCACACACACCAACACACATGCACTTACATACACACTTGCACTCAAAACAGCTCTTAAAAACTTGATGGCACAATTTGTTTGTAAAGTGAAAAGTTAGTCAAACTCTGTTATATAGACCAGATATGCTACAACTTCACGCTCTAGCAAAACCTTTAATTCTCTTTTTTTCCCCAGAGGAACAAGAGAAGGAGAGTGAGAAAAAAGATTGGACTCTGTAACTGTTGTTCTAGCCTGTGATTGGTGGTAGCCTGTTGCTAGGCTTATGTCATTGTGAGAGTGGAAGTTTTTTGCTTCCTCTCTCTGCAAAGTGATAGGTCAGGTTTGAACTGGTTAGGAGGACTTCTACCGCTTGTTGAACATCCCCACAGTTTTGTGGTTTTCTTTGGCTCTCCGTTCTCTTCTCTTCTAATTGCGTGTGGAAAACATTGCAGCCACTTCTGGGGCACATACTTTACAGCATTAACTTTGACTTCCTCTCTCTCTTTTTCTCTATTTTTAATCCCTTTGACTTTTATCCTCCTTTTTACGGGTAACAGCAGCTGAAATGTTTTCGCAGTAAAACAATAAGTACATTTCCTTCACTTTTTTCAACCTTTTTTTTCTTCTGGCCCACTCAAATCCCCATTACTTTTATCCTGTCCATAAAAATACTAATCACATACCAGTTGCATTGATGTGATAGAGATCTGTTAGTAAACTATTTACTAACATACTCCTCTCAAACCCAAAAATCTCATTTGTATAGATAATCTGTTGATATCCGGTCCATACCTACCATTGTTTCAGTCTTATCTGTAGAATGTATTCCCAGTCAGTTGTAACAATAGGATATCATTGTGTGTGGGTGGTTTGTGCATCATCAGTTAGACCGCTCATTCAGACTCAATAAAGAGAGGACCACTGAGAACCAGGGTTCTCTGGAGACCCAAGTAATTTAACAAGGCCCCTATTCCTAATACCGCAGGACTAATGGCATGGCTCATATACCATGTCAATCCGGTTAGTTCAGGAGTCCAAAAGTCCTTCGAAAAGAACGACTAAATGAATGTGGTCAGTTCCAAACTGAGTCTGATCTGACGAAATTAAAGAAGAGTTAACTCCAACTCTACTGTCCAATCCCTCTATCCCTTCCTCTGATGCTCACCATCTGCACTGTGAGAACCGTCTCGAGAAGGATCCCTGCAGGATCTCCACTAGCCTCCCACTGCAGTGTAATTAATCATCATGATGTTATCATAACCCACTCTTACCCCTGCCCCACCCGCACTGGGCTTGGCTGGCATGTGTACAGCAAAGCCCCAAGAGTGTCTGCTGGGTGGTGGTGATGTGTACGCCCGTGACAATAGTGTTTGGCCCTGTCCTCTGTCCGGGGGGCTGGGGGCCAGTCGGGTCCCTGACCTAGCCTAGCGCTTTTATGTGAAAAGATGATGTCGTAAACCGAACGCTGACCAGGCCTCTTCTGCTCTGCAACTTTGCTGAGCCATGGGGCTCACATACACACAGTGCTCACTGTGCTACTCTGGGCTATTGCGGCTGGGAAATGGCAGAGTGCTGACTCCAGACCCAGCGCATGTTTACCGTGACTCCCACCCCTCTCTGGGGATAACAGGGAGGGGGATAGAGGGAGGGGGGCATTATCACACAATGAACCTGCTGAATGGTGTGCTATCTATCAGCCAGGGGACTGACTTGCAGCCAGCCAGTGCCAAATCAACCAGGAAGCCAGGCCCTTAAACAGAGTATTGAATTGGAGCTTGGATCGGCTCGGTCTAGTGATAACCGATCGGGCTCCCTTACACCACCACCTCCTTGTTACCTAATATAACTTGTTTGTCAGGTTTTTATTTGGTTCTTCCCCCTGCCCACCACCCCCCTCCCCAAACCCACCTCCACCCCCGCCTTGATTTTATTATTAGATAGACTTAATATTCCAGTGGAATTATATAACATGCTTGTAAAGAGGTTGTCGTCATATCAGACATGGAACACACATGACTCACTCAGGCCTGCCTAGCTGGCTGTGCTGCAGCAATAAGCAATTATCCCAATTATGCATATGCTATTTACCACACTAATTTATAAGACAATTAGACAGATATTTAGATTTCATACCACTGCAAGAATTTTTTGAGTATTCATACTTAACCTCCTTTTCATGCTCCTACCATCTGACCAAACAGCATTATGAATTACTCACAAATGACTTTTGTTATTTTTTATTCAGGGTACAATACAGTAAAAACAGCAACACAGGTGGCTGGTGACATCATCCAGGCTGTATCTATATTGACAGGCTCTATGATAGAGCCAGAGAGGGAACCTGTCACATTCATCGTAATGAGGAGACCAAGGGAACCAGTGTGATATGCATATATTCTTCTTTTAATGAAGAAAAACTACACAAAGTAACAAAGTAACAAAACGACCGTGAAGCTATATAAAACGAGTGCTGACAGGCAACTACAAATAGACAAGAACCCACGAAACCAAAAGGGAAAATGGCAACCTAAATAGGATCCCCAATCAGAGACAACGATAAACAGCTGCCTCTGATTGGGAACCAATTCAGGTCACCATAGACCTACAATTACCAAGACTTACAAAAGAAACCTAGATCTACAAAAACCCTAGACAAGTCAAAAACAAGCATACCCACCCTCGTCACACCCTGACCTGACCAAAATAATAAAGAAAACATAGATAACTAAGGTCAGGGCGTGACAGAACCATTGCCTGTCTTATCTAGACTTCCTGTTAGGTTTGTTTGAGGTGCTATACCGCCTGTCTGATTGGTTTAGGCCTGGGCTGCTTTATCTGAGCTCTGATAGTCTAAAGGCTTCCGCATGCTTCCCATCCGAAACAGTTCAGAAAAGTTTGTGCATATATTATGACTAGGTTTTTTGACGTTTTTATTTGTTTTGGTCTTCGGCAAGGTTTTTTTTCGACTGTTCATGCACACAAATGTTTTTCTTTTTGCAAGCTGAATTTTGGTAGCCGAAGTCTATGCACCTTCGTCGGTCAGTGGTCAACAGTAGTGAACTCGTTTTCATGCAAATTTTTTCACTTGAGAAATACTCCACCAAACATCTTAGTTAGATGTAAAATTGCGCGACTAATATCTCGTTATCTAAGATTACACTTCCTCACAATAGTCTGAATTATACTGGCTACGGCGTCTCAAGATGGACAAACAGTACTAGAGTTCGACCGATCGGCATTGGCCGATTAATTAGGGCCGATTTCAAGTTTTCATAACAATCAGTTTTCTGCATTTTTGGATGCAGATTATGGCCGATTACATTGCAATCCATGAGGAGACTGCGTGGCAGGCTGACCACCTGTTACGCGAGTGCAGCAAGGAGCCAAGGTAAGTTGCTAGCTAGCATTAAACATATCTTATAAAAAACAATCCATCTTAACATAATCACTAGTTAACTACACATGGTTGATGATATTACTAGTTTAACTAACTTGTCCTGCGTTGCATATAATCAATGCGGTGCCTGTTAATTTATCATCGAATCACAGCCTACTTCGCCAAACGGGTGATGATTTAACAAAAGTGCATTCGCGTCAGGGTATATGCAGTTGTTTGGGCCGCCTGGCTTATTGCGAAGTGTGTGAAGACCATTTCTTCCTAACAAAGACCGTAATTAATTTGCCAGAATTTTACATAATTATGACATAACATTGAAGGTTGTGCAATGTAACAGCAATATTTAGACTTAGGGTTGCCACCCGTTTGGTAAAATACAGAACGGTTCCGTATTTCATTGAAAGAATAAACATTTTGTTTTCGAAATGATAGTTTGCGGATTTGACCATATTAATGACCTATGGCTCATATTTTTGTGTGTTTATTATATTATAATTAAGTCTATGATTTGATATTTGATAGAGCAGTCTGACTGAGTGGTGGTAGGCAGCAGCAGGCTCGTAAGCATTCATTCAAACAGCACTTTCCTGCGTTTGCCAGCAGCTCATAGCAATGCTTAGCAAGCTCTGTTTATGACTTCAAGCCTATCAACTCCCGAGATTAGCCTGGCAATATTATAGTGCCTATAAGAACATCCAATAGTCAAAGGTATATGAAATACAAATGGTATAGAGAGAAATAGTCTTATAATTCCTATAATAACTACAACCTGAAACTTCTTAACTGGGAATATTGAAGACTCATGTTAAAAGGAACCACCAGCTTTCATATGTTCTCATGTTCTGAGCAAGGAACTTAAACGTTAGCTTTTTTACATGACACATATTGCACTTTTACTTTCTTCTCTAACACTGTGTTTTTGCCTTATTTAAACCAAAATGAACATGTTTCATTATTTATTTGAGACTAAATTGATTTTATTTATGTATTACATTAAGTTAAAATAAAAGTGTTCATTCAGTATTGTTGTAATTGTCATTATTACAAATATATATTAAAAAAAAATGTCAGATTATTCGGTAACGGCTTTTTTTGGTCCTCCAAGAATCGGTATCGGAGTTGAAAAATCATAACCGGTCAACCTCTAAACAGAACTATTGCCGCTCATTTTTCAAGCGAAGGTCTTTTATGGGAGTATGTGATCACGGGTTCGGGTTCACCTAGCCAAATTCAGCTAGGTTGCAACCGAACCGAAGCATGTTGAAGTCATAATACCCCCACACCAGTGGGCCACTAGTGTATTATGTTGATGCAGGCTTTAATGTTATTGTGTTTCCATCAGGAGTGTGACACTAAAGACTTGTGGCGAGCATAATCAACAACCTCTGTATCATTCAAGACTGTTGCTTCGTGTGAAGGTGTTAAAGTTCACAGTTAGCCATGGTTAAGTAAATGCAGGCGGAAAAGTAGCCTTACTTGGCTCCAAGTTAAGCCTCATCCCCACCAGATGCATAAAACTCTTTGTATTCCGGCTGAAGTCATTCATTGCCAATGGAGCAGGCCACAACGCTACGTTGGGAGTGCCTCACTAAGCTGCGGTGCATTCTGTGTACTGTATGCATTGCTTACCGTGTGTCGGTACAAATGGAGTTACACACACTAGCTTTTAGCTAGTTGAAAAGCGAAGTACATGTGTGTTAAGTACGGAAAATGTGGGCTAGACGTCCAGCAAAACAAAACGCATATGCATCTGGTGGACATCAGGTATTAGAGCAGGTCCGCTGGAGCCATGGCCCAGTGAGACAGAGGCGCCGGCCCGCATAGATGGAAACAAAAAAGTCTGAGCCTTTTGGGTAAAACACTGGGTTAAGTCCTCAATTGAAATGCACCATAAGCAGGGATTCATTTCAGGTTGTTTGTACACCTGCTGTGTCCTGTCCTGTCTTGCAGGACCAGATATCCTACTGTGCCATAATAATATACGCCACCGCAGAGCGTCGGTAGGCCACCTTGTTTACAGCGGTGATGCTGGCCTAGGAGACATGACCACATTGGACTCAAGTTTTCACAGAGAAAAGAACTGCTGCTTGCTGAATAATCTTGTATCGGGAGTTGTTTTCAATGCACATGACTGAGATGAGAACATAGACAGCTGGTGCATGTAAACATTAGTGTAGTGGGTCATTGTGGTGGGAAAGGGTGAAAAATAAACGTGCAAAAAAAAAGCAAAGTGAACGACATGTTTGTCATAATTGATTGATTTAGATAATTTGCCTAATAAACAAATCCCCATGAAAATCCTTCAGTTTAAACTAGAGATTGCATGGTGGGCTGCGTCTCAATATACCAACTTGAAGGTAATCCATCCAAACGAATGGAAGTATGGAGGTAGTTTTGTGCCAACAAATATAAGCGATTAAATACATGTCCAAAACAACCACAAATACTTCCTGAGCTTTCTTACATCTCCTAGATATAGGGCCTGAATGTAATAAAGACATATTAAGGCAGCTGGTCAAAGGGACCTCTTAAAATCTCTGAAAGTCTATGCCGGAGTTAACTAAGTTAACATATGGAATTGTTTTAAGATGGTCATACCATTGACCATTTAGCTATTTGATCTAGAATAAAATGTAGAATTTGGCCCTATATCTAGGATATGTAAGAAAGCTCAGGAAATATTTGTTGTTTTGGACATGTATTTAATCCCTTATATTTGTTGGCACAAAACTACCTCCATACTTCCATTCGTTTGTATGGGTTACCTTCAAGTTGGTATATTGAGACGCAGCCCATGCAATCTCTTGTATAAAATCGACGGATTTTCATAGGGATTTGTTTATTAGGTTACTTAGATAGACTCTTAAGATGAATGCACACATTGCGCGCTGCAGAGTGATGGTGTCATTCGATATCCATCGCCATGATCAATGGCAGAAGCAAGGAACAAAATTAGATACTTGATTGATTATGTTTTCCTGGGGGTTGGCTCGCTCTGCGTTCACGTTTTAGACCCTCTCTCCGCACGGCCCACTCCTATTTCTCCGTCCTCTTATACCTCATTGGATGAATGGAGGTTGTTTTCGCCTTTCGATTGGCTGTTGCGCACTTCACTCAACTAGGGCTCAGTTTATTTACAGTGTGTGTGCTGAGGTCGAACGGTATTCTGCTGTAGGGCTGCAACAACTGACAATTGAGCACTTTACCCTCATGAAACAAAGCGAGAACGGAACCACAATTTAAATATACCTGAAACACAAGATCGCACTGAAGACACATTATGAGGCACGCAACTGCAGCAACAGAAACCATGGAAAATAATTCATTTACAGTAACATACTTATATAAAATATGCACTCATTGTGAACGGTTAAGCAAAAAGGTAAGAGAAAAGGAAAATAAGTGGCAAATGTTTTTGACAGTGAATGCATGTTTTTAAAACTCCGTGCACCGTCGTTGTGGAATTTTAAATTATTCATTTTTGACAAGTTCACGTCCCTTTAGACACTTTGTTTTGTGGCTGCGAGCGAAGGAACTGCAGTGCAGTCTTTTCTTTTGTGTCCAACCTTGTTTACGCGTTTGAGGAGTTAGCGTTGCTTGTCAACGCTTTACATTTCTTCTCCTGCTTTGTCATCATATTGTCAACTCTGCTATTTCGTATATGCTCTTAGCAACACTTTTCGCTTGGTGTCTTTGAATGCAAGACCGTGTTGTCGCTATCGAGCAATCTTTGGCCCCGAGTTCTTCTAAGACTAGGTAATTCATTCTACTACTTCATTGCTCTGCGCAGAGGGACAGGAGCTATCTATGGAGCCCCCAGGGAACATGCGATCAGCGACTTCTTAAGTTGGCTGTTTTAATGTGATGTCAATCGTGTCTTGAATTTGTTCCTTTAATAACATCATTTGACTATGCAAACCTTTAAGAATAATTGTCAAATAATGTATTCATTAGGGTATTAAATGTGTTTCAAACTACAAGTGGTTTTAAATAGCAGCCGCACGCATGATACATTGTATCTATCAAGTGTTTGATTTGTGTATTTTGACACTTGTCGCATTTCTAGAGACTACTGTTATGGCAGCTTGCTACAGCGAAATTGTGAACAAAATGAGTTGGATTTCTCTTTTGCATAGGCTGTGCATGCAATGCTCCAACCTGACTGTAGAGTGAATATGTGATCTAGTGGAGAGAGTGAGAGATGTCTTGCAGAAGGCCGTATAATATTACTCAGTCAGGGCTCGCAGCCAAAATGGTACTAAACAGCATTTAGGGTTTTCGCATGATGTTGCATTTGGTTCTTGCAGAACAATGTGTTTCTGTACTCTTAACTTGTAGGACGTAGGAGTTCGGATCCCAAGACCACTGGGAAATGGACCAAGTAGATTTATCCCTGAAAAAGAGGTAAGGAGAACAACTTCATTTACACCACAGGATTTTCTATACTTGTGAAAATGATTACACCTTTTAACTTACCTTTACAATACATTAAAATGCCATATTATATCAATATGTGATTGAGAGTAAAAATGTATTCACTGGCTCTGTGGCACCAGATACTTCAAGTCAGTAAAGTAGATCCGAGGGTGCAATCGATATTTGAGGACGCATTTGCTGCACTGGGTCGTCTTGACAACATCTCCTTGGTGATGGGCTTCCACCCACAGTACCTGGAGAGTTTCCTGAGAACACAGCACTACCTACTGCAGATGGATGGGCCCTTATCCCTGCACTACCGCCACTACATAGGCATCATGGTGAGGCCCCTTAAGCCCTACTCTAAACTCTGCAGTGGCTTTACCATGGTAGTGTAGAGTCACTTGGACAGTCTCGCAACTCTCTCCTTCCCCCGCTTCCCTCCCAGGCTGCGGCCAGACACCAGTGCTCCTACCTGGTCAACCTCCACGTCAACGACTTCCTCCAGGTGGGAGGGGACCCCAAGTGGCTGAATGGCCTGGACGGAGCCCCACAGAAGCTGCAGGCTCTTGGGGAGCTCAACAAGATCCTGGCCCACCGGCCCTGGCTTCTTACCAAGGCACACATTGAGGTAGGCAGCTGGGGCTGGACCTGTGACACACACACACACACACACACACACACACACACACACACACACACACACACACAGGACTGGACAAAGGGATAGGTTAGGGTTATGTAACAGACTGAGATCATGGGTGGCGGCACACCGGAGTTATGCGGCTGTTACTTGGCAGGGTTAGTTATATGAAAGCGGGAGGAATGGGCAGAGATGAAATGGAAGGTATGGGTAGAGAGAATAGAACAAATGGAAGGGTAGAAATTGAGAGACAGGAAAATAAGATTCCATCCAAAGGAAACTACTGATTGACTGACACTTCAACTCTCTGGTCTCCCCAGCACCTGCTGAAGGCTGAAGAACACAGCTGGTCCCTGGCTGAGCTGATCCATGCTGTGGTGCTCCTCACACACTACCACTCCCTGGCGTCCTTTACCTTCGGCTGTGGCATCACCCCTGAGATCCACAGTGATGGTGGGCACACCTTCAGATCTCTCTCCCTCAGCCAGTACTGTGTCTGCGACATCGCCAATGGCAATGGGCACGGCAACGACCTGGAGGAAAGGAGAGGCAGCCATCAGGTGTGAGGATGGTGCATTTGTGTGTGTGTGTGTGTGTGTGTGTGTGTGTGAGAAAGTGAAGCTGAGAGTTTGTTAGTTACTGGCTTTGACAAAGATGTGGTTGTGAGTTGAGTGGCTCTTGTGGTTGTGGTCACCCTATGTATGCCCTGACCCAGAACGTGTTTGTGTTCCTGTCTAGGTGTCTGGTGAGGTGGAGGTGCTGATGGAGAGAATGAGGCAGCTGCAGGAGTGTCGTGATGAAGAGGAAGCCAGTCAGGAGGAGATGGCCACACGCTTCGAGAGGGAGAAGACCGAGAGCATGCTGGTGGCCACGGCAGAGGACGAGGAGTGTGTGCAGTCAAGAGACGTGTCCAGGCACTTTGAAGACCCCAGCTACGGCTACAAGGACTTTTCCAGGAGAGGAGAACATGTACCCACCTTCAGAGTGCAGGTATATAACGCTCACACACACAACTTCACTTACGGAGAAACAGAGAGGGATGGAAAGAGGCATTTGAAAGGAGAAAGTGAAGTGGTTTCTCAATATCTTCAAGTGCAACATTTTCTAAATGTAATCTATCTGATTGACCAATTGATATCCAGACATTGTGATTAGCGCTTTCCTCTTTTCTCCTCTCTTCTGCAGGACTACAGTTGGGAGGACCACGGCTACTCCCTTGTGAACCGTCTGTACCCTGATGTTGGTCAGCTGCTGGATGAGAAGTTCCAGATGGCCTACAACCTGACCTACAACACCATGGCCATGCACAAAGACGTGGACACCTCCATGCTCCGCAGGGCTATCTGGAACTACATCCACTGCATGTTCGGCATCAGGTACGCCACTCACTGGCACAATACAAATTGATTTATTCCAAGATGACATATGCTAGATTCAATGAAAACATTAATATTATATGTTTTAATACATTGACAAAGTGCATTCATTTTGGGCAGTCATGTACTTCAGTAAAGAAATAACTGTATTCATCAGGAGCTGTAACAGATCTCCCTCTGTGTGTGTGTGTGTGTGTGTGTGTGTGTGTGTGTGTGTGTGTGTGTCTCAGGTATGATGACTATGACTATGGGGAGATTAACCAGCTGTTAGACCGCAGCTTTAAGGTCTACATTAAGACCATGGTGTGCAGCCCGGAGAAAACCACCAAACGAATGTATGAGAGCTTCTGGAGGCAGTTCCAGCACTCCGAGAAGGTGAAGGAACAACTTATTTTACTTATTTGTCCTTGGGTTTCTATTGGTAGCATTTAAAGTTTCTCATAGCTCTTGAGCTGAGTGACTGGAGCCGTGTTGTAACGCTTCATTTCCCTTTCCCAGGTCCATGTAAATCTGCTTCTTATGGAAGCGCGCATGCAGGCAGAACTGCTCTACGCTCTGAGAGCGATCACCTGCTACATGACATGAAGTGCTTTTGGCATTTATCGTTGTATTTTACTGTCGTTGTTGCTCTCGTTGGACACCTTTTTATAATAAAAAAAAACCAATGGGGGGGGGGGGAAATAGAAAATGGGAAGGGACAGAAAGGAGCCCCGCTCGTCATGACGAAGCTCGTCCTTGTGATGGATGGAATGTAGAAAGATGAATGGAACAAAAGCGAGAGAATGGGGGTTAGGGAGCAAAAGAAATGACTGCAAAAAATAATAATCTGAACCCATTTGTGGAAAGATGAGCTTTGTTGGTCCTCTTTGCTCGCATTGCCAAAACTCACCATGAGGGGGCAGCCTAGAGAAGACTCCCTCTGTCAGGAGTGTGTGGCCAACCTTCCAGTATTCCAATACATCTCAGTGGATGATGTCACTGAAATCTCCTTATAGTGTGAAAAACCCACAGCAATTCTCCAGAAAGAAGAGCAGTACACCAGTCTACACTCAATGTAATCATAGTTTTTTTTGGGGGGGGGGTTGTATTAAGAGAAGTTATCATGGGGTTGATGATATTGCTGTAACTGAAGGTTATGAAATCATTATTTGGGCTGTGTGATAGTGTGCCTGATTTTTATATCAGACGGCAGTGTTCAGAGGTGCTGCCTGATACTGCTGCTTCTGTAAGCATGGGGTCATATTGACCCCACACCCTAACCATCCTAAACTGTTTGTGTAAGCTAACCCAAGGAGTGTGTGTGTGTGAGAAAGGTGTTGGGGGAAAAACAAAAAAAAGAACACTGTCTGAGACCTATTCAGTTTGATTGTAAATATGAGAGGCTCTCTGTGACAAGTATTGTGTGTGTGTGACTCCGTGTGTTTTATAAAAAATGTTGGGATTTCAAGTGTAAAAAAAAAAAAAAAAAGGCGAGGCACTCTTTGTGTGGTGACTGTTATATCGATCTTTTGTTTCTGTTAGAAGCTTTGTCCTGTAAGGAAAAAAGACAAGCTAAAAATAAAGTAAAAAAAAAAAAAAAACTGGTCTTCTAGGGGATTAGCTTCCGGTTGTCATAAAGATGACCTGTCTGTCTTCCACATTCACCCTTTGACCCTGGCCTGGTCATCCTAACACCTTCAAAGCTTTGGATTGTGAGTTTTACCAGTACATGCCTCTTCTGTTTTCTCTATCACATTAAGAAGTGCTCTTTGGCAAGCAAGCAGAATGACTCTTTATTTCTCTGGGTCGCTTGGCTTCCCTTCGTAGGGAGCCTGGTTGGTCCTGGACCCACGCTATGCTTGTTTCCTCTGTGGAAGCCTAACCAGTGCAAAAGCAGCCCTTTTATTTTTTTTAAGAAGATGGCAGACCCTCCACTGTTTTTATTTCTGTTGACTGAAAACAAGTGAAGTACTGCATTCTTCTGAGGGTGGGTTGAGACAGTTGATTGTTTGATAAGATGATTATGGCATGGTATTATTTGGAGGTGGTTGTGGTAGGAAGTCGAGGTTTCATACTTCTGTCAGACACTTTATTAAAGAAATTAAATATAAACTTATTGTATCATTTTCTAGTTTTCTCCCTAAAACTGTTTTTGCTGCATCAATGTTCACTCATTACATAACATAGGTACATTTTGAATCATTCATGCAACAAACCCACCAAATTGTAGTCACAGCACATGTATTATCTGCAAGCTGAACAATGGACATCTACTCTCCCAATGATATAGGAAAACATTTGGCTATTAGATACATTTTGCACATGTTAATGCAATAATGGCTCCCACACAATGAAATGTTTCGTACAACAGCGTTAAGACTTGGGTGTATACGAGTCCAAATCCCAGCAGTGTTTCAGTTTCCTGTGTTGAGTCGGTCCTCCCATTCACACTACACTGAACTCAGTGGTTTGCTTGTGTTGTTACGACCCAAACAGAACCACAAATGGTCTTTCCTTGTCCATGTGTGGTCGAGTCACAGTTGGATGTTCCTCCCACAACTGTTGTGCTAAAACATTTTAACTTGTCTGTAATGTGCATTGAGATAAGAGGGGACATTGTCCTGCTCACTTCTGTCCTCACTGGAAAAACTCCCTGGCATGACTGGCTATTTTTTTCCATTAAGGACAGAGGGTGACTTGGTCCATTCAATCACCAGCAGTGTGTCTACTGAACTGCCTCTATTTTTGACTGACTCATTTCCCTATGACAATCTGAAAAAGGATGAGACTAAACAAATGATGCTCTTAACACAATGATCAGCCAGCTACCTGTTTCATATCAACCCAGACAGACAGGCATCTATCATGTGGAGAACAATGTTTGTCATTGAATATGCCTGATGAAACGCTATTGGGTTGTCTTGTGTGTTGTCACTGAACGCTTTCATTTTGTATAGTAGGACAACGAAGTGGGGAACTGAAGGTTTTTTACAGAAGTGCCGTTTTTTTAAATTTTATTTCTTAATGTGATTTGAAAACGCTGTCACTTTGCTGCAGCACTGCCTGGTCCATATTTGTGTAACAATAAAGGCTTTGAGGAGAATGTTTACAATACTTTTGTTTTGTTTGTGTACAGCGGTTCAGATTTAGGGCTCTATTTGATTAGATCCACTTTAGCTGACAATATTAATAATTTATTCAATTTATATAGAGCTGTTCATTTCAAAGCGCGGTAACGCAACATTTAAAAACAAATCTATTTAAAAACCACATGACTTGATCGACGGTCAAGAGCCTGAAGGATGAGAATGTTCAGTGCTTGAGTGAGGTGAAATGGGAGACACGAGAGCATAGCGGTTGTTTTGGCGGTGTCGGCGGTGAAACTGCGTTAGAGCTGTCAAATCCACAAGCGTCTCCTGGAATTATACCTGAAGTGGACGTTGCCATTAGCTACACGGAGTCGATTTAAGAGAAATCCCATGCAGCCTTGTTAATATAAAGTTCAAAAACTGGAATGTGAGATGTAATCTACATCTCGATTGGGCTGATAGAAATCCTTATTTTAATTTAATCAATTTATGCCTCATTAGTTCTATATAGCATATACTTTCTTGTTCTGAACTTCTAACGCAAGTGGGACGGGTGTGGCTTCGCAACATTGATCAGGAGCAGCTGCTCACAGGTTTGACAACTCCAACGCAGTTACACCTCCGACACCGCAAAAACATCAGCTACGTGGGTGTCGGATATCGCCGGTTAACGCTTGATCTGATTAAATCTAGGTCGAACAATGTCTTAACCAGCCATACGGAGAAACATTCACTTTTTATCACCAGAGGCAAATTACAATTCTACTCGTATGTTAACAAGAGTAGCTTATGACAATCACAACCATTTACAGTATGCATAAGATACAACCTAAAAACGATCATTTATGTTATTTAAAGTGTAAACAGTTTGTCATACATGTCAGGTAGAGGCTCAACATTCAGTAGGTCATAGGTATGGGCCTTGAGTTTTTCATGATCATGTGACTTAACCAGGAAAAAAATCTAGACCTATAGCCTATAACTAAATACTTATTCATAGAATTAGTGAGAGGGGTGGTAGCTGAAGAGTGGTAGTAGCATAGAGTAGAGAGTGACTTTAGAGAGTATAGCTAGTGTCAGTATAGCAAGGCACAACAAGGAGAAAGGAGAGGACATTGCAAAGAGGTCACACTAGGGAGTGAGACATTGTGCATCTCAAATGGCACCTTATTCCCTACATAGTGCACTACTTTAGACCAGAGTCTATGGCCCCTGGTCAAAAGCAGTGCACTATATAGGTAACAGGGCGCCATTCGTGACAACCAGAGTAAGGAGATAGTCATGTTAGTCAGTCTTAGTCTGGATCCTGTCCATCAGCCTCTTAGCCACAGGCAGGAACTCCAACTCCCAGCATAATCGGTGGAAGTCCCTCATGTCGTCACCAGAGGTCCACTGCAGAGCGTCCTCCTCGTCTGAGATAGAAAGAGCTTAATCAAAATGCTTCAACATTTTACAAAAATGAACAAAATATCTGTTGACAGTAGTATACAGAAGCATAGAAACACTAAAGATGGTTATTCAAGACACTTTCGGTAAACCATTACAGTAGCTTACTTACTTAGGTATAGTGTTAGGACCTCTAGCAGTGCCTCTCTCTCCTGGTTGTTCATTGTGGATGGGGGGCCTGTCTCCGTCCCCCCCTCCTCAGTGAGGTTCCACAGGGTCTGACACACCAGGCCAGCCAGCTGCCAGTCCACTGGCCCAAAGTCCCTCAGACAGTCTGCCAGCCTGCACACAGGCATGCACACACGCCAAGTGACTGGGTGAGACTTAAGTCACATGATCCTTAAGTGCAGCTGGTCCTAAAGGTGGGCTGATGAAACTTCTGCCGCTGCTGCTGTAGTAAGGCTCTTCGGCTAAAGATGACTGAGTCTTGAGCTTAGCACTCTACAACCGATATACAGTACCAGTCAAACGTTTGGACACACCCACTTGTTTCTTTATTTTTACTGTTCTCTACATTGTAGAAAAATAGTGAAGACATCAAAACTATGAAATAACACATATGGAATCATGTAGTAACCAAAAAAAGTGTTAAACAAATCAAAATATATTTTATATATTTGAGATTCTTCAAAGTAGCCACCCTTTGCCTTGACAGCTTTGCACACTCTTGGCATTCTCAACCAGCTTCATGAGGTAGTCACCTGGAATGCATTCCAATTAACTGGTGTGCCTTCTTAAAAGTACATTTGTGGAATTTTTTTCCTTCTTGATGCGTTTGAGCGAATTGTGTTGTGACTAGGTAGGGGTAGTATACAGAAGATAGCCCTATCTGGTAAAAGACCAAGACCATATTATGGCAAGAACAGCTCAAATAAGCAAAGAGAAATGACAGTCCATTACTTTAAGACATGAAGGTCAGTCAATCAGGAACATTTCAAGAACTTTTAAAGTTTCCTCAAGCGCGGTCACAAAAACCATCAAGCGCTATGATGAAACTGGATCTCATGAGGACCGCCACAGGAAAGCAAGACCCAGAGTTACCTCTACTGCGGAGGATAAGTTAGAGTTACCAGCCTCAGAAATCATCAATTAACTACACCTCAGATTGCAGTCCAAATAAATGCTTCACAGAGTTGAAGTAACAGACACATCTCAACATCAACTGTTCAGAGGAGACTGCGACAATCAGGCCTTCATGGTCGAATTGCTGCAAAGAAACCACTACTAATGGACACCAATAAGATAGAGAGACTTGCTTGGGCCAAGAAACACAAGTAATGGACTTTAGATCAGTGGAAATCTGTCCTTTGGTCTGAGTCCAAATTTGAGATTTTTGGTTGGATTTGGATTTTTGGTTCCGAGTCTTTGTGAAATGCAGAGTAGGTGAACGGATGATCTCCGCATGTGTGGTTCCCACCGTGAAGCAGGTGGTGTGATGGTGTAGGGATGCTTTGCTGGAGACACTGTCTGATTTATTTAGAATTCAATGCACACTTAACCAGCATGGCTACCACAGCAATCTGCAGTGATACGCCATCCCATCTGGTTTGCGCTTGTTGGGACTATCATTTGTTTTTCAACAGGACCCAAAACACACCTCCAGGCTGTATAAGGGCTATTTGACCAAGAAGGGGAGCGATGGAGTGCTGCATCAGATGACCTGGCCTCCACAATCACCTGACCTCAACCCAATTGAGATGATTTGGGATGAGTTGGACCACATAGTGAAGGAAAAGCAGCCAACGAGTTCTCGGCATATGTGGGAACTCCTTCAAGACTGTTGGAAAAGCATTCCAGGTGACTACCTCATGAAGCTGGTTGAGAGTGCCAAGAATGTGAAAAGCTGTCATCAAGGCAAAGGTTGGCTACTTTGAAGAATCTCAAATATAAAATACATCTTGATTTGTTTAACACTTATTTGGTTACTACATGATTATTTGATGGTTTTGCTGTCTTCACTATTATTCTACAATGTAGAAAATAGAAAAAATAAAGAAAAACCCTTGAATGAATAGGTGTGTCCACACTCTGGTTGCACATTTTGGGGAATATTCAGAGGTGGAAACTTTCCGTGGGAATATATGGGAATTAACGGAAATACAGTTGAAGTCGGAAGTTTACATACACTTAGTTTGGAGTCATTAAAACTCGTTTTTTCAACCACTCCACACATTTCTTGTTAACAAACTATAGTTTTGGCAAGTCGGTTAGGACATCTACTTTGTGCATGACACAAGTAATTTTTCCAACAATTGTTAATAGACAGATTATTTCACTGTATCATAATTCCAGTGGTTCAGAAGTTTAGATACACTAAGTTGACAGTGTCTTTAAACAGCTTGGAAAATTCCAGAAAATTATGTCATGGCTTTAGAAGCTTCTGATAGGCTAATTGACATAATTTCAGTCAATTGGAGGTGTACCTGTGGATGTATTTCAAGGCCTTCCCTCAAACTCAGTGCCTCTTTGCTTGACATCATGGGAAAATCAAAAGAAATCAGCCAACACTTCAGAAAAAAAATTGTAGACCTCCACAAGTCTGGTTCATCCTTGGGAGCAATTTCCGAACACTTGAAGGTACCACGTTCATCTGTACATACAATAGTACGCAAGTATAAACACCATGGGACCACACAGCCATCATACCGCTCAGGAAGGAGACGCGTTCTGTCTCCTAGAGATGAACGTACTTTGGTGCGAAAAGTGCAAATCAATCCCAGAACAACAGCAAAGGACCTTGTGAAGATGCTGGAGGAAACAGGTACAAAAGTATCTATATCCACAGTAAAACAAGTCCTATATCGACATAATCTGAAAGGCCCCTCAGCAAGGAAGAAGTCACTGCTCCCAAACCGCCATAAAAAAGCCAGACATGGGGACAAAGATTGTACTTTTTGGAGAAATGTCCTCTGGTCTGATGAAACAAACATAGATCTGTTTGGCCATAATGACCATCGTTATGTTAGGAGGAAAAAGGGGGAGGCTTGCAAGCCGAAGAACACCATCCCAACCGTGAAGCACAGGGGTGGCAGCATCATGTTGTGGGGGTACTTTGCTGCAGGAGGCACAAAATAGATGGTATCATGAGGAGGTACAATTACGTGAATATATTGAAGCAACATCTCAAGACATCAGTCAGGAAGTTAAAGCTTGGTCGCAAATGGGTCTTCCAAATGGACAATGACCCCAAGCATACTTCATAAGTTGTGGCAGAATGGCTTAAGGACAACAAAGTCCGGGTATTGGAGTGGCCATCACAAAGCCTAACCTCAATCCCATAGAAAATGTGTGGGCAGAACTGAAAAAACATGTGCGAGCAACGAGGCCTACAAACCTGACTCAGTTACACCAGCTCTGTCAGGAGGAATGGGCCAAAATTCACCCAACTTATTGTGAGAAGCTTGTGGAAGGCTACCCGCAACGTTTGTAAGTCGCTCTGGATAAGAGCGTCTGCTAAATGACTTAAATGTAATGTAAATGTTTGACCCAAGTTAAACAATTTAAAGGCAATGCTACCAAATACTAAATGAGTGTATGTAACCTTCTGACCCACTGGGAATGTAATGAAAGAAATAAAAGCTGAAATGAATCATTCTCTCTACTATTATTCTGACATTTCACATTCCTAAAATAAAGTGGTGATCCTAACTGACCTAAGAAAAGGAATTTTTACTTCGATTAAATGTCCGGAATTGTGAAAAACTGAGTTTAAATTTATTTGGCTAAATTGTATGTAAACTTCCAACTTCAACTGTATATGCAAATTAATATTAATACCATTTAAATGTACAGTGGCTTGCAAATGTATCACCCCTTTGGCATTTTTCCTATTTTGTTGCCCTTCAACCTCGAATTAAAATTGATTTTTGGGGTGTTTGTATAATTTGATTTACACAACATGCCTACCACTTTGAAGATGCAATATATGTTTTAATTGTGAAACAAACAAGAAATAAGACAACAAAACAGAAAACTTGAGAGTGCATAACTATTCACCCCCCGCTCCAAAGTCAATACTTTGTAGAGCCACCTTTTGCAGCAATTACAGCTGCAAGTCTCTTGGGGTGTGTCTTTATAAGCTTGGCACATCTAGCCACTGGGATTTTTGCACATTCTTCAAGGCAAAACTGCTCCAGCTCCTTCAAGTTGGATGGGTTCCTCTGGTGTACAGCAATCTTTAAGTCATACCACAAATTCTCAATTGGATCGAGATCTGGGTTTTGACTAGGCCATTCCAAGACATTTAAATGTTTCCCCTTAAACCACTCAAGTGTTGCTTTAGCAGTATGCTTAGGCTCAAATCTCTGGAAGACTGAAACAGGTTTCCCTCATGAATTTCCCTGTATTTAGCACCATCCATCATTCCTTCAATGCTGACCAGTTTCCCAGTCCCTGCCGATGAAAAACATCCCCACAGCATGATGCTGCCACCACCATGCCTCACTGTTCTCGGGGTGATGAGAGGTGTTGGGTTTGCGCCAGACATAGTGTTTTCCTTGATGGCCAAAAAGCGCAATTTTAGCCTTATTTGACCAGAGTACCTTCTTCCATATGTTTGGTGAGTCTCCGACATGCCTGTTGGCAAACACCAAACGTGTTTGCTTATTTTTTTCTTTAAGCAATGGCTTTTTTCTGGCCACTCTTACATAAAGCCCAGCTCTGTAGAGTGTATGGCTTAAAGTGGACCTATGGACAGATACTCTAATCTCTGCTGTGGAGATTTGCAGCTCCTTCAGGGTTATCTTTGGTCTCTTTATTGCCTCTCTGATTAATGCCCCCCTTGTCTGGTCTGTGAGTTTTGGTGGGCGGCCCTCTTGGCAGGTTTGTTGTGGTGCCATATTCTTTACATTTTTTAATCATGGATTTAATGGTGCTCCATGGGATGTTCAAAGTTTCAGATATTTTTTTATATCCCAACCTTGATCTGTATTTCTCCACAACTTTGTCCCTGACCTGTTTGGAGAGCTCCTTGGTCTTCATGGTGCCCCTTGCTTAGCAGTGTTGCAGACTCTGGGGCCTTGCAGAACAGGTGTATATATAGTGAGATCATGTGACAGATCATGTGACACTTAAATAAAGTCCACCTGTGTGCAATCTAAGTAATTATGTAACTTCTGAAGGTAATTGGTTGCACCAGATCTTATTTAGGGGCTTCATAGCAAAGGGGTGAATACATATGCACGCACCACTTTTCAATTTTTTTGAATATTTTGAAACAAGTATTTTTTTATTTATTTCACTTCACCAAGCTGGACTATTTTGTGTATGTCCATTACATGAAATCTAAATCAAAATTCATTTAAATTACAGGTTGTAATGCAGCAAAATAGGGAAAACACCAAGGAGGATGAATACTTTTGCAAGGCACCTTAAATGTTTTTTGAATTAGATATATTTACCATATCATATGGAGACAGAAACATAAACCTTTTACCTTATCATAAGTAGAGATAATTGCAAATGATTAAATCCTTCCAATAGAAATAACTATTTAGTTAAAAATTTAACTTTAATTACGTGAGTTGACTCGTCACATGGGATGATTTCACTGAACAACAAAAGGGAATATTGAATGATCCCCAATGATCCATCGCATCTCCCAAAAACATTTTCAACATACATCTGTAAAATGATTGTCTAGAAACTAAAGCTTTGGTTGTCTTCCTCTCAGGCTTCCATGTCTTCTCCCTGGACCTCCTCAATGTCCACCTCCTGAACAACAGACTGAGGCCTAATCTTCATTGTCACTTTCCAACCTTGTTTGGGATGGCTCATTGTCATATAAAATATATTCACCCCACCCAGTATTGTAATCAAAACTTACCAGAAAGTTTTTAATCCTTGGCTCAGACAGTGTAGTAGTGTGGGCTCAATAGCATCTCATTAAGTGTGCATGATCTTGAGAATCAGCTGTACATGTGATGGAAGAATGCACTGTGCATGCAGAGGGTTGCAATTCCATTGAATTGGGGATAGTTTAACCAAAATATGCCACAAGACCTAGAATTGCCTTACGTGTATCCCACAAAAAAAGGTTCACTGTTATAAGCTAACTTTTTTGATGAATTTAAGCAACATTCCAGGGCTTAACTTCCCATGGGAAATGTACCAGAAAGTTTCCGACCCTTTTGCCACCCTAGTCCACACTTTTGACTGGTACTATATATAGTATATCTATATATATATCTATATATTTTTTTTACCCCTTTTTTCTCCCCAATTTCATGATTATGATCTTGTCTCATCGCTGCAACTCCCCAACGGGCTCGAGAGAGAGAGAGAGAGAGAGAGAGAGAGAGAGAGGCGAAGGTCAACTGACTACCGGAGTCA
This sequence comes from Salvelinus namaycush, assembly GCF_016432855.1. Lineage (NCBI taxonomy): Eukaryota > Metazoa > Chordata > Actinopteri > Salmoniformes > Salmonidae > Salvelinus > Salvelinus namaycush. The sequence goes on along the minus strand of NC_052335.1, from coordinate 658,184 downwards.
GCCTGCAGGCACCCGGCCCGCTGCAAGGAGTCGCTAGAGCGCAATGAGCAAAGTAAAGCCCCCCCGGCCAAACCCTCCCCTAACCCGGACGACGCTGGGCCAATTGTGCACAGCCCTATGGGACTCCTGATCACGGCCGGTAATGACCGAATCGAACCCCAGGCTGTAGTGAAGTCAAAACACCGCGATCCTGCGCCACTCGGGAGGCTCTACAACAGATATTCTATCAAATATTTGCATGTATAAAAATCTCAATGAGTTCAATTAACATAATCAAAAAAAAGAGGTTAGTAGATCAAGTAAAGTAGACTAAGCTGTGAGTCTTAATTAAAAGCACCAGGTCTTAATTAACATGTTTTAGCACCATAAAGAAGGTACTGGGGTTAAGACCTAGTAAAATGACCACATACAGTACACTAATATCATTCCGAGTTCCTGTGTGTGCTCCTTACTTGGTGTGTGCTCCCTCCTGTGTGAGGGTGGTTCTGCTGGGGGGGTTCAAGGCCAGGTTAGTGAGGACCCCACAGGCGGAGAAACACACCTCTGGGCTCTTAGAGTCCAACAGAGTCACCACAAACTGGTGCACTGGAGGAAGACAGGGAGAGAAGAGGTTATTAAGAGGGGTTAGGGGTACAACACAAGTGGGTCTTCTGTGTCAGTGTTTATCTGGGAAAAAAGGTTTGTATTGCATGCGTGTGCGTGCTCTGCATGTGTATTCACAGAATACAATACCTAAAGCACAACCTTTATTTTGTCTAACAGGTATCAATAGAGCATGACACATATCCCCATTTCACTCCACTGTGTGTGTGTGTACGCATATACACACCTTTGTTTTGTATGATGAAGTCACAAACCTCCCTGGACTGGGACAGGTTGCCAAACACACGCGTGGCCTCCAGCATCCCATCCATACTGGAGCTGAGGAGCAGCTTCAACAACACTACAGAGAGAGAGAGAGAGAGGGAGGGATGCATGGAGAAAGAGAGTGGGGAGGGAGAGAGTAAGGGAGTGAGACAGCAAATATAAAAAGACAACAGAGCCACACAAACACCTAGGCCTAGTATACACAAAAACAGCCTATCACACACACACACACACACATATACAGTTGAAGTCGGAAGTTTACATACACTTAGGTTGGAGTCATTAACCTTTCTGAACCACCCATCCCGGATCCGGGATAATTGTCATCAGAAATGCTGACTAGCATAGCGTAGCATAGCGCCACAGGTAAATAATATTACTAGAAAATATTCATATTCATGAAATCACAAGTGCAATATTGCAAAACACAGCTTAGCCTTTTGTTAATCCACCTGTCGTCTCAGATTTTGAAATTATGCTTTACAGCGAAAGCAATACAAGCTTTTGTGTAAGTTTATCGATCGCTCGACAAAACAATAAGTACACTTAGCATCAGGTAACTTGGTCACGAAAATCAGAAAAGCAATCAAATTAATCGTTTACCTTGGATGATCTTCGGATGTTTTCACTCACGAGACTCCCAGTTAGACAACAAATGTTCCTTTTGTTCCATAAAGATATTTTTTATATCCAAATACCTCCGTTAGTTTGCTGCGTTATGCCCAGGAATCCACCGGAAAGACAACGCAGACAAAAAATCCAAATTATATCCATAATGTCCACAGAAACATGTCAAACGTTTTTTATAATCCATCCTCAGGGTGTTTTTCAAATATCTATTCAATAATATATCAACCGGGACAGTTGGCTTTTCACTAGGACCAGGAGTAACAATGGCTGCCTTTCTCTTTTGCGCACAACTCACTCTGAGAGCCCCCACCTATCCACTTACGCAATGTGGTCGTTCACGCTCATTCTTCAAAATAAAAGCCTGAAACTATGTCTAAAGACTGTTGACACCTTAGGGAAGCAATAGAAAAAGAAGTCCCTTTAAATGGGCAATAGGGATGCATAGGAACAGAGAGGTTTCAAAAACAGGGGTACTTCCTGATTGGATTTTCCTCCGGTTTTCGCCTGCAATATCAGTTCTGTTTAACTCACAGACAATATTAAGACAGTTTTGAAAACTTTAGAGTGTTTTCTATCCTAATCTGACAATTATATGCATATTCTAGTTTCGGGGGCTGAGAAATAGGCAGTTTCAAATGGGTACGTTTTTTAGCCAAAAACAAAAATACCGCCCCCTAGTCTTAAGAAGTTTTAAAACTAGTTTTTCAACCACTCCACAATTTCTTGTTAACAAACTATAGTTTTGGCAAGTCGGTTAGGACATCTACTTTGTGCATGACACAAGTAATTTTTCCAACAATTGTTTACAGACAGATTATTTCACTTATAATTCCAGTGGGTAAGAAGTTTACATACACTAAGTTGACAGTGCCTTTAAACAGCTTGGAAAATTCCAGAAAATATGTCATGGCTTTAGAAGCTTCTGGTAGGCTAATTGACATCATTTGAGTCAATTGGAGATGTACCTGTGGATGTATTTCAAGGCCTTCCTTCAAACTCAGTGCCTTCTTCTTTGACATCATGGGAAAATTAAAAGAAATCAGCCAAAAAATTGTAGACCTCCACAAGTCTAGTTCATCCTTGGGAGTAATTTCCAAACACGTGAAGGTACCACGTTCATCTGTACAAACAATAGTACACAAGTATAAACACCATGGGACCACACAGCCGTCATACCGCTCAGGAAGGAGACGCGTTCTGTCTCCTAGAGATGAACGTACTTTGGTGCGAAAAGTGCAAATCAATCCCAGAACAACAGCAAAGGACCTTATGAAGATGCTGGATGAAGCAGGTACAAAAGTATCTATATCCACAGTAAAACGAGTCCTATATCGACATAACCTGAAAGGCTGCTCAGCAAGGAAGAAGCCACTGCTCCAAAACCGCGATAAAAAAGCCAGACTACGGTTTGCAACTGCACATGGGGACAAAGATCGTACTTTCTGGAGAAATGTCCTCTGGTCTGGTGAAACAAAAATAGAACTGTTAGGCCATAATGACCATCGTTATGTTTGGAGGAAAAAGGGGGAGTCTTGCAAGCCAAAGAACACCATCCCAACCGTGAAGCACGGGGGTGGCAGCATCATGTTGTGGGGGTGCTTTGCTGTAGAAGGGACTGGTGCACTTCACAAAATAGATGGCATCACGAGGAAGGGAAATTATGTGGATATATTGAAGCAACATCTCAAGACATCCGTCAGGAAGTTAAAGCTTGGTCGCAAATGGGTCTTCCAAATGGACAACGACCCCAAGCATACTTCCAAAGTTGTGGCAAAATGGCTTAAGGACAACAAAGTCCCGGTATTGGAGTGGCCATCACAAAGCCCTGACCTCAATCCTATAGAAAATTTGTGGGCAGAACTGAAAAAGCGTGTGCGAGCAAGGAGGCCTACAAACCTGACTCAGTTACACCAGCTCTGTCAGGAGGAATGGGCCAAAATTCAGCTGCTTGTGAAAAGCTACCTGAAACGTTTGACCCAAGTTAAACAATTTAACGGCAATGCTACCAAATACTAAATTAGTGTATGTAAACTTCTGACCCACTGGGAATGTGATGAAAGAAATAAAATATGAAAGAAATAATTCTCTCTAGTATTATTCTGACATTTCACATTTCTAAAATAAAGTGGTGATCCTAACTGACCTAAGGGCATATTTACTAGGATTAAATGTCAGGAATTGTGAAAAACTGAGTTTAAATGTATTTGCCTAAGGTGTATGTAAACTTCGACTTCAACTGTACATGCACGCAAGCGTGCACACACACACTCTCACTCTCTTACACTTGGCGACAGTGAGTCCTCTGTCCCTGACCACTGAGCTGTCTTCCTGGTAAAAGGACAGGTTGTTGATGGTGGCAGCCACGTTCACCAGAAGCTCCTCGCTTTCCTGCATGGACCTGAGCTCTGACACACACACGCACACGACACATACTTTACAGCAGGGAGCAGTAAAACATGATGCATGTACTGTAGAAAAAAGATCTCTGTTGAGGCTCTCTGCAGCACAGCAAGAACAGAATTTATAGGTCAAATGAAGGCACAGGTATAGTAAAGTGTGAAAATAGTAACTATGGAATATGCAAAATTCACTTAGCTACATGTTATCTGCAGGAAATGTAAAAAAAAAAATGTGGGTATCATTTCCAACGAACTTGTGCAGAAAATTCTAAAAAGAAGCAAGCGGTTGAAAACAGAATGTGCTCTGGATTTTGCAGCAGATGTTGCTTATTCGGTCATACTGTATATCACAGATTTTGCGGTCGTACTGAGTGTCAACCGGTGCCTGCATCATAGTGTGTGTTTCGTTTCTGGGTCTGACTGGAAAGGCACTTTAGTGTGGTGGAGAATTTCTCCTCCTCTCTCTAATCTAAAGCAGCATGCATCATAAACTGTGATCAAAACAGGATATTATTGAGATGCCTGATTTATGTCCACAGCCAGTGCAGATCAGAGAGGGAAAAACTCCATCTCTTCGGTCTGTCTGCCTAGCTCTCACAATCTACTCTCTGTTTTGCTATTTTCCCCATTCTTTCTTTACTTTGTTTCACACTCACCCTCTCTTCAAAATGTCCATACCTTTGTCTTTATCACCATTTGCATATGGCCCTCTATTTCTCTCTGTCATTCTCTCTCCATCTCCCCATACCCAGTCACGTACAGTACAGTGTGTGGGAGGGAGGCGGAAGATAAGAGCTCACAGTTAAAGCTGAGAAACTAAGAATTTCACACCCACCTGAACATGGCCTATTCAGTCAGTCCTGAAACCATTCTAACCACCTAGGAGTTTCACAAGAACCAACCAGACTCTCAAGAGAACAGAACATTCTGCTCTCTCTCTGGCTCTTTTCTGCAAAATAACCCAAACTGAAAAAGGATGTGCACAAAAAAATTGAAAGAAAGAAAGTGAGATATGGAAAAATTAAATAGGTGTTAGATGTTTGTCACTTGTTCCCAGCACACAGGAAGCTGTGGTACCAAACAAGAACTGACTGTACAGTTTTACATTATAAAGGGTTTGTACATTTTTATTCATCTGGTGACGGAGCACCTCAGGGCTAAACGAATAAAGTACTACTGTCTTGAGCGCTAGCTAGCTAGTTCGCTAACTAACTGACCCTGGTGAATAGAAAGCTTCAGTACAACCAGGGACAATATGGGGATGGGAACATTATGGGGATGTTATGGGAATGTTATGGGATCATTATGGTAATGTTATGGAGACGTTATGAGAACATTATGGGGTCATATTTCACCCTTACATTACCCTCAAAGTGCTGAAACTCACCCAGTGTGTCCAACAGGTAGTGTATTAGGTCTGCGTTAGCTGCCAGGGTCGGTCCCACTGCAGGGTGGATGGACATATTAGCCAGCACCCTGACCAGCTTCACCAGCACGTCCTTGCTCTCCCGCCACCCCAAGAAAGGGGTGCGGGGGTTACAGGTGTCCCTGGCTGGAGGTGTGCGGGGTGTGTGTGCGGGAGGTGGGTCCCACCTCCCGTGGTAGGTGTGGTAGAGCCCCAGGAGCACGGACATACATCCCTCAGCCGTGAAGAGGTGCTTTCTGGCCTCACTGCTCCGAGACGTTAGGTTACCCAGAGTGAAGAGCAGACGCACCACCAGGTCCTGTGTGGAGGAGAGACAGAGGGAGGGGACTTGAATGTGTTTCAATGTCGTGTGTGTGTGTGCGTGTGTTATCCACATAAACAAATACCTTGGTTACAGAGAATAACGCAGTCATTTCTCCCATCAGATATGGCATTACATTCATTTACAATTTCTCCCCCACCACAACGACAAGGACCGACAAATTACCCCAAAAGCAGAAGAAAAGACCTGTATACCACCACGTTTGTTTCTCAATCGCACACCGCCCCTCCCCTAAAGTGGGTGTCACAAACACACACATCCTTCCCATTGCCCTAGAGTTACCTTAGTCCTGGCTGGGCTGACTGGCAAGTGTGGCTGGGATGGACTGGGCTGTACTGTACTGTACTGGCTGTCCTGTCAAAGGGCTATTCAGGACACAATGTGGTCAACCGTGTGTCTATGTGTATTAATGGGGGATATCTACTAGCATGTGTCTAGCATGTGTGTGCCCACTGTGTGTGTGTGTGTGTGTGTGTGTGGTGTTAGCTCCCCTGCTGTGTGTTGTTTATTCCCTGGGTGATTTAGATCCTCCCCACCCCGTCTCCCTGAGGAAGGGCAGGATGACTTCCTCAATTTCTCCTGGGACGCTGATTAAAGTCAAAGCACACACACTGCTGTAAATGTACTGGGACTTGGAGTACATAAACAACTTGCTCAAGGTAAACAGGCTTAGTCGATGAACAGTATAAACACTGGGAGTGAATAGGCTAATATGCTTCCTATACCACAGTACACACACAGGGCTCACCTGTTTCCACTGGTGTTTGCTCAACAGTTCTATAAATAGTGTGTAGCAGCCCGGGGTCTGGGCCAGAACCAGGCAGCACTCAGAGTAGGAGGACAGTTTACTGGAGGACAGACAGAGGGACAATAAATAACACTGACCAGATAGACTCTCACTGGACTGTTTTACTAAAGAGGGATTGGTTTTATTGGCATTAGTTGTGGAAATAAGGAGTGGTACGTGGTTTTATAATCATTCACTGTGAGATAGTGAACTGTTCATTCATATTATAAGATAGGATGAACTGTAAATGTGTTTTTTTTATGAGGAATAACAGTTCAGAGTGGCTGATGTAGTTGGGAAAAGTCTTTGAGACATATTTAACCATCACTTCATGTTTACAGACTAAAAATAAATGCACAACATGCACAATGTCCAATGGCCTGAGGACTGTACTGTCCCACTCTCAATGAAACAGTTGAAAGTACGTTTTGAGAGCTTTTAGATGTACAGTGTGTGTGTGTGTGTGTGTGTGTTACCTGAACACCCTGGCAATGTTGGTGCAGATGTCCTGGTCTCCGTGGTAATGGCGCAGCACTAGGCACAGTTCTGTCAGGGTGCCGTGGGAGACGAAAAGGGGGCGGGACTCGGGGAGGTCAGCCAGGTTCCTCAGGGTCGCTGTCAACTGCAGGGGTCAGAAGTGGAGAGAGAAAGAGCGAGAGGGAGAGAGCGTGTGAGGCAATGTCGATGTGATGAGAGCGGAACCAAGAGAACTGATGATTTATTGTAGATTGTCTTTGCCAGTTGCACCTGATGTAACAATATCTCCAGTAATCTTCAACCTTTTTTTACAGAAGGAGCGGAAGTGATTCAAAGACCCTATCGTGAAGGAAACTGATTTCCAACACTACACAGAGCGTTGCCAGCAGTAGCGCTGAAATGACAACACTCTCAGTTCCCTCTGACTACCAACAGCATAACAAGCAGCCAGACAGGCCGCCGCGTATCGTTTCAAATCATCTGCTAAACTCTAACTCAGGATGTTATATCTTAATCAGTTAATCGGATTGAAGACGTTAAGTGGTGATTTTCTATAGAATGAAACACACTGTACTGTGGAGCAGAGCTGTGTGTGTTATGGCCCGAACGGATCAGAATATTATGGAGCAGCAGACAGAAACAAGAGCATAAGTCCTAATAGCAGGAAAAGGACAACTAAAGTTACCCTCACCAGAACTGAGAAGTTCCTTAAAACTGAATATTTCACATTTTGTTCCTTTTAATGCTATGTTTTGTTACATTTTTTTTAAACTTCAACTGAAAAGTTAACTGTCCAGCTATTCTTCAACTGTCGAGGAACTTAGCAGAAAGTTGCTCAAAAAACTGCCCTTGACTGATTTGGGGTCAGCTCTACCGGGCCTTTACCATAGTGTTTATAAAACTGGTTCGGGGTATCTTCTACAATCTCACCTGTACATGGATGTGTCCTCCGGTGGTGAACTGAGTGTGGTCAGGTTGGGACAGTGGGTGGAGCTTCTGTATGAGCAGGGTGGCCACACCCACACAGTCCTTGGCCAATAGGAGCCTGAGGAGGGCAGAGTTCCCTGAGAGGAACTTCAGAGTGCCCACACAGTACAACACAGCCTCCGCAGACACACACACATCCTCACAGCGCAGCACACACAGCAGGGAATCTGGACATCATACAAAGTCACACACACTTGTTAACACACATCACTCCAACCTCACAACACATGAGCTGCTTTTAATACAACCTTACGCAGGTAAAAACAAACATTCAAACATACAGTACCAACCAAAAGTTTGGACATACCTACTCATTCCAGGGTTTTTCTTATTTTTTAAAACTATTTTCTACATTGTAGAATAATAGTGAAGACATCAAAACTATGAAATAACACATTGAATCAGGCAGTAACCAAGAAAAGTGTTAAACAAATCAAACTATATTTTATGAGATTCTTCAAAGTAGCAACCCTTTGCCTTGATCACAGCTTGGCATTCTCTAAATCAGTTTCATGAGGTAGTCACCTGGAATGCATTTCAATTGACAGGTGTGCCTTGTTAAAAGTAAATTTGTGGAATTTCTTTCCTTCTTAATCCGTTTGAGCCAATCAGTTGTGTTGTGACAAGGTAGGGGTGGTATACAGAAGATGGTCCTTTACCAAATAGGGCTAAGTCCATATTATGGCAAGAACAGCTCAAATAAGCAAAGAAACGACAGTCCATCATTACTTTAATAAGACATGAAGGTCAGTCAATCTGGAAAAGTTCAAGAACTTTGAACGTGCAGTCGCAAAAACCATCAAGCACTATGATGAAACTGGCTCTCATGAGGACTGCCACAGGAAAGGAAGACTTGAGTAGGTGAACGGATGATCTCTGCATGTGGGGTTCCCACCGTGAAGTATGGAGGAGGAGGTGTGATGGTGTGGGGGTGCTTTGCTGGTGACACTGTGATTTATTTCGAATTAAAAAGGCACACAACCAGCATGGCTACCACAGCATTCTGCAGCAATACGCCATCCCATCTGGTTTGCGCTTAGTGGGACTATCATTTGTTTTTCAACAGGACAGTGACCCAACACACCTCCAAGCTGTGTAAGGGCTATTTGACCAAGAAGGAGGGTGATGGAGTGCTGCATCAGATGACCTGGCCTCCACGAATCACCCGACCTCAACCCAATTGAGATGGTTTGGGATGAGTTGGACCACAGAGTAAAGGAAAAGCAGCCAACAAGTGCTCAGCATATGTGGGAACTCCTTCAAGACTTGGAGAAGCATTCCAGGTGAAGCTGGCTGAGAGAATGCCAAGAGTGTGCAAAGGTAAAGGGTGGCTCCTTTGAAGAATCTCATAAAATATAGTTTGATTTGTTTAACACTTTTTTGTTTACTACATGATTCCTTATGTGATATTTCATTGTTATGATGTCTTCACTATTATTCTACAATGTTGAAAATAATAAAAAATAAAGAAAAACCCTTGAATGAGTAGGTGTGTCCAAACTTTTGACTGGTACTGTATATAATTAACATTATACACACAAACTGTTAAGTGTGTCAATGTGTTACCTATGATGGAGTTGTTCTGGAAGAGGATATCGTTGCTCTCACTGCGGCTGATCTTGAAGATGAGTTTACAGATGTTCAGCAGGTTTTTTCCACTGACGTTCAGCTGAACAACAAGTTATTAGACAACAATAATTCTAACAAAGCAGCCAGGAACTTTACACTGTTGCTTTGTACTAAGGATGTCACCCAACAAAGCTAACTAAGGGCTGGTCTGTTTAAACTACTGTTGTATATTAGGGCAAGGAAGAGATGGGAGAAATAGAATCATCATGATGACATTGATTGTACTCACCTCAAGGGTGAGTTTGGCGAGCTGCAGGTTGAGTTGGGCGGAGTTGAGGTCGATGAGGCAGAACAGCGCCCTAAGAAGCCCCGCTCTCTTCCTGCAACGCCGGCCCAGCATGCCTTGCTCTGCCAGGGCGCCATGGAGACAGTCACACGCGTCACACAGCCGCTCCACGGCATCCTCGGATCCACCTGAGGAGAGGCACATGATTAAGAAAAATATGTAAACTTAGACATATTTTTTTATTTATTTATATATATATATATTTTAAATTTTATCCCATTTTCTCCACAATTTTCGTGGTATCCAATCGCTAGTAATTACTATCTTGTCTCATCGCTACAACTCCCGTACAGGCTCGGGAGAGACGAAGGTTGAAAGCCATGCGTCCTCCGAAGCACAACCCAACCAAGCCGCACTGCTTCTTAACACAGCGCGCCTCCAATCCGGAAGCCAGCCGCACCAATGTGTCGGAGGAAACACCGTGCACCTGGCCCCCTTGGTTAGCGCGCACTGCGCCCGGCCCGCCACAGGAGTCGCTGGAGCGCGATGAGACAAGGATATCCCTACCGGCCAAACCCTCCCTAACCCGGACGACGCTATGCCAATTGTGCGTCGCCCCACGGACCTCCCGGTCGCGGCCGGCTGCGACAGAGCCTGGGCGCGAACCCAGAGACTCTGGTGGCGCAGTTAGCACTGCGATGCAGTGCCCTAGACCACTGCGCCACCCGGGAGGCCCAAACTTAGACATATTTGTGCAAATATACCACTGACATGCATTATTTATGCACATGCACACAGAGTTATGAGTTATGCACACATATCTTATGTTAGGATTTGGCCCCCAGTGAATATTCATGATTAACATCCTGTACATTACTGAGAGGAAGAGAGAGGGTGGGGTGCTTTTCCTTGTGTAAAATATATATGTTTTTCTGTCTAAAAAAAATATGTCCAATTGCCTCACACTCGACTCAACATATTGCAATTTCACAGCCAATCTGAAATGCATGAGCCAGGAGGTACTTGGTACAATAAATATTTCAAAAGTGTTAAATATTTACAGAGCTAGAATTCATTTTGCGGTAGTCAGACTGCAAAGTCAAACTAGGAGAATTCTGAAGGGACGCCAAACACAACACTACTTTGTTTTGCTTTCTTCAACCGTTAAAATGGCTCCGTGTTAACTTTTTTCATTTGTGTGTTTTTCTACCAACACTGATTTATTTTTATGAACTTACATATTAGCATGAAAGGGAAATCAGCTGAATAGCACATGAGAAACGTCCCTATATTCAAATCACAGGATAAACTTAATTTCAGTCCTGTTTTCACAATATCTGCCCAGTTGGCAAAAAGTCAAAATTATTTGTGCATTTACGAAAGAGGTGCTTTTTGTACAGGACAACATAGATGCATTAGGGAAAGAATTGCAATCCAACACTGTCCAATCATCATTGTCCTATATTGAGAAGAATGTTATGTGACTAACATCTGTTTGTACTTTTGTTTGGGGTTCATTCATAGCAAACAGAACACTACCTGCAGCGATGGACTCCAGCTCTTGCAACAGAGGGAAAATCTTAACATTCCACACCACTGATTCGTCCTCAGCCTCCTGGCTGGCTGGTCTGTCTCCGTTGCCTAACTCTGTTCCCAACTCTGACACAGAAACAAGGAGATGAAAAGGGAAGAAAGAAAAACACAGACAATTAATGCCTCAAACCTCAACTTGGTGCAAGAGTCCTGAGTATAGTTCACAAGTTCAGCTTCTTAAAATAAATCGCTCTGCAGGAAGTTTAATGCCGGCAATGAAAGGTCACCGTTCGCATCTATAGTTCCTCCGATTTGTGTGTGTACTTGCGAGCGTGTGACTATTTGCATATCTGTATGCCTGGCTGCCTGGTGCAGTGGTGGTGCAGGAAGTGGTGGCTACAGACCAACAGCCATTAGTTGCTGCTTACAGAAGGTGTGAGTGAGGTCTTCAGCAACAACACCCTGCATGATCAAAGTGTGACACACTGCTAAGCTCTCACAGTTGAGAGGAAAGAAAGGTGGTTATGCTGGAGATCAGATGAACACGGCATTCTTGGTCCTTTTCATTTAGCTACTTAATATATCCATCCTCAACCAGTATGTAGACATCAAACCAACTATGACTTTGATTTAAGCTCAAATGAAATAAAACATCCTTCAAAGTCGGGGTGACACACACATCTACCAACCAACCAACCTGGATGGTAGATTTAACAATAGGTTTAACAATTGGCCTGGTGTAGGCTACCCTCGCAGGCTCTGTTGGTTCGCTGCTGGACATATAAGCCCTTAGTTGATCCTAACGTACAGTTAGAACTGTATGGTTCAGTAAACTATTGAACTAAGCTAGTATTCACTTAGTGAATCAGGACTAACCTGTTCTGGCCCCGGCTCCTGCTCCTGTTCCTTTGCCTGGTCTAATAGATGAGTCAACACCACCATGGAACCTGAGTCCACTGCAATTTGACATACAAACACACACAAGATGTTCGAGTTGAAACAGTCTTTACCAAAATGGAGGCTCAGAACCTATTAGGTCTTGGCTGATTAACTATTGTTAACTGAGATGTAAGACATTTTCAAAGATGGGTCACTCACAGTGCATAATACTGTAGTTTGGAAGCGACTGGTTGTATTGCTAGATACATATGTGGCCAGTTCCTTCAGCCACCACTCGATGTCCCCATTGCAACAAGAACGCAGACCACAGCTTTGTGGGTTAAGCCTGGTTAAAGGCATTCATGTTTTGTCACTGTGACTTTACTCACCAGTCAGTTTCAGTTAGAGAACAGACAGTAACAACCATAACATGCTGTTTTAATCTACACTGTTCCGTTCACTGTCTGTTTGTTGTCATTGATGTTCAAATTGATCTTGACAGTGCTACAATGCCCCTACTGTATTTGAATCATTGTAAGAGCACATGGGAAAACAGATACGTAAAATTCTGCATGGAACTTAAAACTCCCTCAAGGGCTAAAGCATCTATTGGATGACTTACGGACAGTACTGAGACTGGCACACAGTGCATAGTCTAGAGCGGAAAGCATAAGCCGAGAGCAGAGGTGAATATTATTCTACATTTCAGAGAAAGAGAGAGAAAAATAGGGAGATGCACAAATACACATGGAGAGAGAGACAGAAAGAGTGAGAGAGAGAGAGAGAGAGAGAGAGAGAGAGAGAGTGGGAGAGAGAGGGGTCATGAGGTCTGTGTGATAGGATTAGGGCCTGATAATAGGGCCTCTGTGTGTGATAGTGCATTCTCAGAGACATGATCTCATCTGTGTCTTGGGCCTGGGCAGGGTCTAGCCAATGGACAGCAGACAGTCAGTCAGTCAGTCCCAGCAGAGACGCTGCTATGCTGCTGCCAGCCATGCCCAGATGGGCACCCAAATCTAATAGACATCCATTTGGAGCTATAAAGCCCAGGCTTATTGGAGAAAAAAAAGCAGCCAATGTCTAAATCTCTCACTCTTCATCTCTCACTCACTTTTTTTCATTTCTTGAGCATGCACTACACACTCCAACTGTAAATATTTCACTCTGTATATCAATTTGTTATATCAATCTCCTTCTCTGTCACTCTTATCTCTCACCCCTGGCTCAAACCCTCACTCTCCTTTTTCTGTCGCTTTCTATCCCCCTCTCTCTAAGATGGGTTGGTCTAAGTTCTGAAAAGGATTCCTGGCTTGGATTTTTGGTACTCAGTAAACCTGTGGGGGATCTTGGTTTCTAAGTAAAAGTGTTTAATGGTTGTTCACCATTACACAGCCCCAGCAGCTATAGCTAATCGATGGAAAAGGATGGATTTTAATGACAGGCCCGTCCTCACGCCTGGAGTTATGCCTCCGTAACTGACACTCTCCTGCTGAGGTCGGTAGAAAGAAACAGTGTTCTAGTCTCTACTGGCTGTGGAGGTATAAGGCTTACCAGTCAGTGATGGTGTTAACAGATAGATAGGCCTATTTTATTAGGAAGCGCTTTGGCTGAGAAGGTAGTTTGGGTGGGGAAACTAGGATCCCTTTAAACCAGGGATTCCCAAACTCGGTCCTGGGGCCTCCCATGGGTGCACATTTTGGACTTATTAGGCCTAGATGTGGGTAGCTAAAAGGTTATATAATATTTTATAACACTTAGTAGGAGAAATTCATGAAATACCTTGAATAAACATGAAGGCATTCTGAGAACCAAAATGAGTGAGAAAGTACGGAGGTGGGGGGCATAGTTAAAGTCCTTTGAATCGGACACACTGAAGGTGTGACAAAGAGAGTGGCGAAGGCCAAGGGCTGGGGATGTGAAATGTAAGAATAGGAGGTATAATTCACCACTATGCAGTACTGGTGACATGGAATCCGTTGTGTGCCAATAAATCTACACTTATTGTCTTACTTTCACCTAGGTCAAGACGAGGCAGAGTGAGGAACAGAGGGAGGGGGAGAGAGAAAGGAAGAGAGAGAGGGAGGGGGAGAGAGAAAGGAAGAGAGAGAGTGGAACAGTAAGAAAAATTCAAGAAAAAAATATGGGGAAAAGAGAGAGACGAGAATAGAAAGAAACGAGGATATGGAGGAAAGAGAGAACAAGGGGTGAAATGTAGAGAAATGTACAGGCATACAGTACCTTACACTGTTGGTCCTGGGTGGGGCAGGTTTCGAGGGTCCTCCACTATCCTTGTCTCTCCTCTTTTGATCAGTAGGCTCAACATAAGGGGCTCTCCTGCCTCTTCCCTTAGCTGACAGCTCTCTCTGCTCTGGGCTGGAGTCTGAATTTACACTCTCCCTTACTACAAACACAGTACAATTAAGAGCTATTATAGTTACTGGATACTAGTGTTAATTCTGAACACCCCTTAACGTTTTCACCATCTTTTCACATATTGAGTTTTGATTTTGTGAAAGATTAGAAAATTGATGTTTAGAAAATGTACAAATAACCCAATTTTACAGTCATTTTAGCTTTTCCCAAAAGCATTATAATACAGTAAGTAAGGAATGACAGCAAGCAAATGTGCAAAAAAGAAGACTAAACCCCATGGCAACCAGCTGCAGTGAATTATGTTTTCCACCTCAACCACCCCAGTGGTAATGTAAATCAGGTATAATGTCCTCCTGTGAATAGATCCATTCATTTCCCTTTGGGAGAAGCGCTGTTCCAGCCTTCTGCCTGCAAACTTGATTTAATAACAAAATGACTAGCAGGCCACGCGCTGAGATATTTACTCACAAAAATAGTGTTAATGGTTTGATTATTGCAACCATCCCTCTATCTCCCCCTCGCTCTAAAAAACCCTAACATGCAACTCTCTCTATATACAGTTGAAGTCGGAAGTTTACATACACTAAGGTTGGAGTCATTAAAACTAATTTTTCAACCACTCCACAAATTTCTTGTCAACAAACTATAGTTTTGGCAAGTCAGTTGTGTCATGCACAAAGTAGATGTCCTAAGACATTTTTCCAACAATTGTTTACAGACAGATTATTTCACTATCACAATTCCAGTGGGTCAGAAGTTTACATACACTAAGTTGACTGTGCCTTTAAAAGAGCTTGGAAAATTCCAGAAAATTATGTCATGGCTTTAGAAGCTTCTGATAGGCTAATTGACATCATTTAAGTCAATTGGAGGTGTACCTGTGGATGTATTTCAAGGCCTACCTTCAAACTCAGTGCCTCTTTGCTTGTCATCATGGGAAAATCAAAAGAAATCAGCCAAGACCTCAGAAAAAAATGTGTAGACCTCCACAACTCTGGTTCATCCTTGGGAGCAATTTCCAAACGCCTGAAGGTACCACATCTGTACAAACAATAGTACGCAGGTATAAACACCATGGGACCACACAGCCGTCATACCGCTCAGGAAGGAGACGCGTTCTGTCTCCTAGAGATGAACGTACTTTGGTGCGAAAAGTGCAAATCTATCCCAGAACAACAGCAAAGGACCTTGTGAAGATGCTGGAGGAAACAGGTACAAAAGTATATATATCCACAGTAAAACGAGTCCTATATCGACAAAACCTGAAAGGCAGCTTAGCAAGGAAGAAGCCACTGCTCCAAATCCGCCATAAAAAAAGCCAGACTACAGTTTGCAACTGCACATGGGGACAAAGATCGTGCTTTTTGGAGAAATGTCCTATGGTCTGATGAAACAAACATATAACGATGGTCTTTATGGCCAAACAGTTCTGTTTGGAGGAAAAAGGTGGATGCTTGCAAGCCGAAGAACAACATCCCAACCGTGAAGCATGGGGGTGGCAGCATCATGTTGTGGGGGTGCTTTGTTGCAGGAGGGACTAGTGCACTTCACAAAATAGATGGCATCACGAGGAAGGAAAATTTGGTGCATATATTGAAGCAACATCTCAAGACATCAGTCAGGAAGTTAAAGCTTGGTCGCAAATGGGTCTTCCAAATGGACAATGACCCAAAACATACTTCCAAAGTTTTGGCAAAATGGCTTAAGTACAAAAAAGTCAAGGTATTGGAGTGGCCATCACATCGCCCTGACCTCAATCCTATAGAAAATTTGTGGACAGAACTGAAAAACCAAGTGAAAGGAAGGAGGCCTACAAACCTGACTCAGTTACACCAGCTCTGTCAGGAGGAATGGGCCAAAATGTATCCAACTTATTGTGGGAAGCTTGTGGAAGACTACCCGAAATGTTTGGCAATGCTACCAAATACTAATTGAGTGTATGTAAACTTCTGACCCACTGGGAGCTGAAATAAATCTGAAATAAATCATTCTCTCCACTATTATTCTGACATTTCACATTCTTAAAATAAAGTGGTGATCCTAACTGAACCAAGACAGGGAATTTTTACTTGGATTAAATGTCAGGAATTGTGAAAAACTGAGTTTAAATGTATTTGGCTAAGGTGTATGTACACTTCCGACTTCAACTGTGTGTGTGTGTGTGTGTGTGTGTGTGTGTGTGTGTATGTATATCACCTCCAATCTCTCCATCGCTTTTGCAATTTTGTCTCTCTCCCTTCTTAGACTTCCTAATAAGATACAAAAAACTCCATCTCAGCCCTCTTTTTCCTCGCTCTTCATCTCTTTTTCCTTTCTCTCCATCTCTCCTTACCCTCTGTTGGCCGTGACACAGGTGGGAGTGTTGTCAGAGAGCCAGCTCTAAAAAGGCGTGCCCTCGCCCCCCTCTTAAGCTCCAGGGGGTCAGAGGGGGGTTTGGGGTGGGCCGTGGGGCTGACGGGATCTGGGTCCTCATCCTGGGCCACTGGCAACCTGGGCTTCTGGTAGGCCACAAACATTACTTCATCATTAAAGGGACCAAACACTGATTTAGTGTGTGTAGTCTTCAGCTGATCAGAACAATACACTAAGGCTTTCCAAGACCCCCAGCAAGTTCACAAGGATACACACAGATTCATGTACTGTACAAGAGTGAGGATATGAAATGTACAGTGAGGAGAACCCACATGTTCCAGAGGAGACAGGCGAGTTCCAGAACCCGGTCTGGAGTCTGGCGCTTCAAAGTTCCGAGCGTAGAGGCTGAAAGAAGAAAATAAACCATGTTCATTCAGTACACTGTATGGATGTGACACTAGGCTACTGCTAGGGGGGGGGTTATAAGATAGGGCGTTTAACCAGATCCTTAACCTGAATGTAGAGGGAGGTCGACCGTCTTGGGCTCGAGAGATCTCTCCAAACAGCTGTCTGTGGTCGTCTCGAGGGGTAAAAGGTCGCTGGGTGCGCAGGGTCCTCAGAGAGTGCCTAGCCTCGGTGACGATCTCTGCGCTGGTCTTCCTCCGAGGGTCAGGGTTCAGGGTGAAAGGTCTGTGTTTCTCACGCTTCCTCTCCAAAGAAGACATTTTGTGAGGGTTGTTGCCAGCAGGACCAGGGATGAGGTCAGGAGAATTACTTTATGAGAATGATTTCATCACTGAAGTGGGTTTTGCCTGGGTGTATTACTGAAGAGGAAGAGGCAGTGAAATTATGAGGAAACCTATTCATTATTCACAAAAGCTATTTACTATATATATGGGTGAATAATAAACACAGTATGTTAAGCCATTGCAGAAACAGGCACCAAAAATGCATCTGAGTAAAGCAAGCAAAACGGCATAAAAAAACTGTACACTGACATGAAGCGTTACAGTGGCTTGTTGTAAATGAGAACGCCTGCGCGTCCTCGCTAAGTAACCATGGTAACCGAGAACAGCGGAGGTAGCAAGCGTTTGACTAGTGACAACAAACCGGAGTGGCTAAAAAGTAACAGAAATTGTGTACAGAAACGAACAAATTAAAATGTTCATCTATGATACACTCAGAATTGTTCAACCGATAGCACTACCAGGAATACTCACCGTGAATTGGTATCATAAACTAAATACCTTGGGAGAGGTGTCAAAAACCAAGCATGCTAGACATGCTAGCCTGTTCAAATGCTTTGGATAACGTTAGCTAGCATCAGCTGGCAGACTTTGGAAATTAAAATAAGTTGAATTCTTATTATTAAAATAAACTTACCGTCTACTGGTGATCACCTTTAAAATGAATGGCCGATTTTGAGACGACACTTCTAGCTACAGCCAAACAGGAAAATGCATTGCTTTTCAAGTTTGATGCAAGTGAGTTTGTAGAGGTTGCCAGCAAAACGACTGCCTGACGTCGTCGAGTCTCGGGCACGAGCCTTACCATCAGTTTGTGTCCAGGTGAGTCTCTCAGCATCTTCACCGTTTTTTCGGGTACAACATTTGCATTTTTCACTAAACTGACAAAAAGCATGACATTTTAACAAGTCAGTTGCATCACACCATCACATAGGCTATCATGCATACATCACTGAATAATCATTTTTACCTGTAACCAGGGATGATAACCAATTTTGTGTGTAATTGGTTTCTAGATTAGAGAACCTTTGCCAAAATGTTATAGTTTTCCTCATCTGTCATTAAATTAAATGGTGCTCTGTCTTTAAACAATCTTTAAAATGGACATTGTGTTGTTTGTCACATTGTTATCTTTTTATATGTCCTTCCCAGTGCCCCAGAGATGCTTTAAACCCAGACGTAAACGGTTTCAACCAATAGCCAAGTACATTTTCCACATCCCACCGACATTACATTCTGGTTAGTATTCAGAATGACGAATTGATTTATAACAATAACCATCCATTGAGTTGTTGTTAAGAGAATGAGCAGGCTTTCAACTGAACAGGCTACCCTGATTCCTGATTTAACTGCCTTAATTTTGCTGGACCCCAGGAAGAGTAGCTGCTGCTTTGGCCGCAGCTAATGGGGATCCATAATTAATACAAATACACCCTCTGGCTAAATTAAAAATCAGTATTAATGTTTCGGCCGCTATGAATCAACCATCTCCTCTTTCTGACTGGCACATTAAACCGCTGCTGACACTTATGCGCATAATTAAGTATAGAAAACTGGTAAAGCTTGACTTAGTCTGCCACAGACATTTAAGTTTGGCCATTATGTAAATGTGTATTAACCCTTTTTGACATTTATACCTTTTATTTCCGGTCAAGGTTTATAGAATTGCTGGAGGGAATAACCTTGCTTTCTCATGACTCTAGTAGTAGGCTATCTGTTGTTGTTCCATTGTTTGTTGTCATGGTTACAGTAAGGCGGCATGGGCCGTTGCTATACAGTACTTTCACCTCTCCCTTAAGTTTCCACTCACTTTAATGAAATACCAGGCAGTTAATGTTTTATTTAACAACATAAAATCTTAACTTTTTAAATATAAGCTGTAAAATGGTGACAATGTAGACACAGATATGAAAAGATAAGTAAACATTATTTATTTGTATTACAGAAATTGTGATAGAGTTGAGACTGAGATTTTAATGTACATGGGTCATACATTTATGTAGTCTACTTTATAATTAACATAAGGCTGTAGAAAGTCATTACGACTGCTAAAAATATGTGGCTAAAATCTGATTTAAAGGTGTTTCCAAAGTCCATGTAAAAATGTTGGTCACCATTACAGCATATGTTGCAGGTGATATTGTTGGATTCAATTCAATGAAAACAAATCTCGAAACGATTGTAATGGCTGACCTGGCAGGAGAACATTTGGACGCCATTTTGTGGTCTGTGAAAATGTGACGTTAAAATAAAAAAGAGCAAACACAAAATGGCCACGGACTTACGTCGACTTTTTCATCCGGTGTTTTTCTTTCGAACGCTGCTCCTCTGCAAGATGTAAAGTATTTTTCGTACAACATTCCTGTGGCATGAACAACCAATACCCAGTGCTCCCCTGACACTGGAGAAGACACCTCCAGCTTTAGTTCATTCTGTCCACCCGATTTCACCGTTCAGTCTCTGTTCACTGCCACAGATTCATTTAGGGCAAAGCAGGCATGAGTGCAAGTAAGGGATAGAGTTCTATCAATATTCATAAACAAACTTAGGGTAGAGGGATAGAAGAGTACAACATGCATTGGTACGCTGCTTTCATTCATTCAACTCACGCTTCACCCTGGGTCAGTTTAACCCCGAAGATGGGTCGATCATTTGCAGCAATCAGGTCTGTCTGGATTTGCAACGTTCGTCCACTCGCAAACCTTTCCCCCCCTGCTTTTTTCCCAAAGTAGAAATGTACATCTGAGCAATTTTGTGTCTCTCTTGTTGGATTTAAATAGCCCTACATGCTTCAGTCTCATGGATACAGTGAGCCTGATTGGATGAGAGTGCATGGTGGGTATGCCCAATCAGAGGGCATCACCATGGCGCTTCCCAGCCAATGGGAGGTGGAGGATGGTCTCTGTAATTTTATTGTCACTAAGGGAGGGGGAAACATATTAACAGGACAGTTGGCACTAACATGGTGAGCAGTGGAGGAGGCTGTTACAGTCAAAGTGTATATCACTGATATGGCCTGGGAGCAGTAGCAGTAATCATTGAGAGAAAGAAGAGAACAGCTCGAAAAGTCAGTAAACACACTCCCACCACAGACACGTCACCGTTTTAACTTGTCGACGTCACAGTGAGGAAGAAATGGCTTGATTTGTGAGTGCTTTCGTCCTCCTTGAAGGTGGTGCATCTCCTTGGCAACCGGCTCAGGGCCAGGAGCTAAGTATAATAGAGGAAACACACAGCTGACATGGAGGTTAGATGAGAGGAGCTTCTCTCTCTCTCCTCAATCACTAATTCAGTCCAGGACCCCAATGTAAGTTATCTCTCTCTCTCATCCCATTACTCTCCTTTCTTCCCTGTTCTGATATGTTTGTTTCTCCCCTAATTTTTCTTACCTAATCCCCATGCCTTCTCTTCTTTCTCGCTCTATCTATACATTGATGTCTCTCTCTCCTTGTCTCTCTCTCTCTCTCACTCTAATGTACTCTCATAGCAAAACCTGTTTTATAGAATTGCCAAAAGGGTACTGACAGTGCAACCTGCAGGCATCATGTGATGAATACAATAGAAAACTGCTGAAATTTTGAAACACAGATATACAGTGCATTCGGAAAGTATTCACATTAGACTTATTCTCAAATGGATTCAATAAAACATTTCCTCGTCAATCTACACACTATACCCCATAATGACAAAGTGAAAACCAAAGCAGTCTTATAAAAAACGTATTTACATAAGTATTCAAACCATTTGCTATGAGACTCGAAATTGAGCTCAGTTGCATCCTGTTTCCATTGATCATCCTTGAGATGTTTCTACAACTTGATTTGAGTCCACCTGTGGTAAATTCAACTGATTGGACATGATTTGGAAAGGCACACTCTTGTCTATATAAGGTCCCACAGTTGACAGTGCATGTCAGTACAAAAAAACAAGCCACGAGGTCGAAAGATATTGTCCATAGAGCTCAGAGACATTGTGTCGAGGCACAGATCTGAAGAAGGGTACCAACAAATTTCTGCAGCATTGAAGGTCCCCAAGAACACAGTGGCCTCCATCATTCATAAATGGAGAACCTTCCAGAAGGACAACCATCTCTGCAGCACTCCACCAATCAAGCCTTTATGGTAGAGTGGCCAGACGGAAGCCAATCCTCAGCAAAAAGGCACTTGACAGCCCGCTTGCCAGAAGGCACCTAAAGGACACTCACCATGAGAAACAAGATTCTCTGGTCTGATGAAACCAAGTTTGAACTCTTTGGCCTGAATGCCAAGCGTCACGTCTGGAGGAAACCAGGCACCGCTCATCATCTGATCAATACCATCCCTACAGTGAAGCATGGTAGTGGCAGCATCATGCTGTGGGGATTTTTTTCAGTAGCAGGGATTGGGAAACTAGTCAGGATCGAGGGAAAGATGAATGGAACAAAGTACAGAGAGATCCGTGATGAAAAGCTCTTCAGGACTTCAGACTGGGGCGAAGGTTCACCTTCCAACAGGACAACGACTTTAACCACACAGCCAAGACAACGCAGCAGTGGCTTCGGGACAAGTCTCTGAATGTACTTGAGTGGCCCAGCCAGGGCCCGGACTTGAACCCGATCGAACATCTCTGGAGAGACCAGAAAATGCTGTGCAGCGACGCTCCCTATCCAACCTGACAGAGCTTGAGAGGATCTGCAGAGAAGAATGGGAGAAACTCCCCAAATACAGGTGTGCCAAGCTTGTAGCGTCATACCCAAGAAGTATCGAGGCTGTAATCGCTGTCAAAGGTGCTTCAACAAAGTACTGAGTAAAGGGTCTGAATACTTATGTGAATGTCATATTTCCATTTTTTTTTTTTTTTTTTTTTTGCCAAAATTTGTAAAAACCTGTTTTTTCTTTGTCATTATGGGATATTGTGTGTAGATTGATGAGGGAAAAATATATTTTATCCATTTTAGAATAAGGATGAGTGTAACAAAATGTGGAAAAAGTCAAGGGGTTTGAATACTTTCCGAATGCACTGTAATCAAACATAAAAGGAAAGAAATTTAAAAAATAGTGATACACATTCATATTTGGGTTACTTTATGGAGTTATGAAATTAGCTACAAAAGATAAGAAAGGTTGCCAGATATGATACCATTTTATTACTGATCCTCTAACTGAATAGCCCATTTTCTCTAGTTTGTGATGCTGCAAGACTTCCTTTATCCATAGCTAAAGGTAGGAGGAAATGTATCTTTCCACGTCTAGCAATAAGAGTAATAAATGCTAGCATATTGCCCATATAACTGTTCAGAAAGGTATCCAGGGTGCCACTCCGAATAATGCAACAAAGGCATAAAGTTCTATAGGCCTCTCCAGTATCTTGGGAAATGTAAAAAAATAAAATAAAATGGGCTTCCAGAAGTCAAACAATTTCGGGCATGTCCAGAACATGTGCAATGAAGTAGCAGGAGCCTGCCTACATCGGTCACAAGTGGAATATATTTCTGGTCTAATTTTGCATTTGATCAGTGTTGCCAATGGACTATTTTAAATTGTATTACAGCATGTTTTAGAATGTATTCTCTGAAGCATACTCTGCCAAATTTAATCAGAAAGTTGTTCACCTAAATCCTCCAGTGATTCCAGATTATGTGAGTTTTTAATAACATACACTGAATGTACAAAACATTAGGAACACCTGCTGTTTCCATGACATAGACTATCCAGGTGTAAGCTATAATCCCTTATCGATGTCAATTGTTAAATCCATTTCAATCAGTGTAGATGAAGGGGAGAAGACAGGTTAAAGAAGGATTTTTAAGCCATGAGAGAATTGAGACATGGATTGTATATGTGTGCCATTCAGAGGGTGAATGGGCAAGACAAAATATTTAAGTGCCTTTGAACGGGTTTTGGTAGTAGGTGCCAGGCGCACCGGTTTGAGTGTGTCAAGAACTGCAGCTCTGCTGAGGTTTTCACTGTCAATGTTTCCTGTGTGTATTAAGAATGGTCACCCAAAGGACATCCAGCCAACTTAATACAACTGTGGGAAGCATTGGAGTCAACATGGGACAGCATCCCTGTGGAATGCTTTCGACACCTTGTAGAGTCCATGTCCCGACGAATTGAGGCTGTTCTGAGGGCAAAAGGGGTTGCGACTCAATATTAGGAAGATGTTCCTAATGTTTTGTGCACTCAGTGTATAGACCAAGTCTATGCCCCCTGTGACATAAGGATTAACTTTACAAACAGAGACTAGAGGGGAGGTACGTGGGTGTGATGAGAAGTGATTAGAGTTTGAAAATACAAAACTACAAAGTTATAGATACCTAAAGAAATGTTGATCTATGAATATTGAACTTTTGTACAAACTGTTCGAAAGATACAAAATCATTATCAATGTACAAGTCATTCAGTGAGGAGCTAAGGCAGCTAAGGAGGTGGGCCCACGGGATGAAGTCTCTAGGGTCAACCATTTCGGGTCTGCAACATCAGTGTTTTCTGTCATCCAATATATAATTATTCTTATATTAGCTGCCCAATAATAATATTGCATGTTTTTAAGTGTGTTAGACCACCCTGCAGGCGTGATCTCTGCAAAACACTTTTACATATCCGAGGGTTTGTCTTGTTCCAGATAAAAGCAGATATGAATTCATATATGGAATAAATAAAACAAAATGTAAGAAAGATAGGAATACATTGAAATTAAGTATAAAAACAATGGTAACACATTCATTTTAATTGTGTTAATTCTTCTGCCCAAATTCCAGCATTCAAAATTCTGCTTCAGGCGGAGTTTGAAGGGAGGAAAATTTGCCTTATATAGAGATATTTCAATTCGTGTGCAACCCAGACTCCCAAGTGTTAATATTCCTTTTCTTTCTCTTTACTATTGTCTCTTTTATTCTGTCTCTCTTACTCTTTCTATATCCAACTTCCTCAAGAGGGCTGTCACCATCAGACCGATAAGAATGCTCTGAGTAAGGTAAAGGTTGTCGTGTGTCAGCGTGCCATTGGCCATGTTGTGACGTGAGCGAGATTTGCATTGAGGGTGTTTCTGTGTTATGGCAGAAAACCACAACTGGCTATTGAAGGATGTATCTAGGCCTCCACTCCTGTACAACACATGCTGTGTGATCTCCCTCTAACACACTCACACAGGCTTGCTTGACTTTGCAGTTTTATCAGGGATTTCAAGTTCAAATGTGCCTTCAGGAGAATTTCCTCATACAGGTTGGACCGAACAGAACAGTGTGTACGCTGCATATTTCTGATGATAAAAAAGAAGCCAACTTTGCTTACTCCAGACTGTGTTTGACAGCAGAAGCACCTTTTTAACTTTGTCAACCTTGGCTCTCTCAACTTTTTAGAGAGAGAGAGAGAATAACAATAGGACTCATGAACCAACTCTAATGCTTGATTTGTTGGCAGGTTAGAGTTTTTCATTATGAATCTTGTTCTGGAGGCAGCTAGCTGGTCACTAGCTGGCACAGCCACAAAGTCATAAAATCTCATTTTAAACCTTACCCTAACCTTAACCACACTGCTTACTCTAATGCCTAACCCTAACCTTAAAGAAGATCAAAAGGGAAACATGTTTTACTTTGCAGCTGGCCTATCTAAGGGGAAATCGCTCAATTCTGCCTCCAAGACAAGACAATAAATGTCAACCTGCGACTTGTTGAGGCCTTTAACCACCAACAATATGTTGTGAGTCACACAAGCAGATATAAAACTTGCACACACACTGTCTGCACACTGTCTGCAGCCCATTCAAATAGAGCAGACACACTCGACAGACAGTCACCCTCTTATCTCTGTCTGTCTGCACGGAAAAGAACCCTGACACGCACACACTCATATTACACACAAATATTTATATATTATGGCGAAGCATCCCTCTGTTTTATATTCCTTTGACTCCTATCATCCACAGACTCCAATGAAGGGAGTTTAATATTTAATATTATAATCAAAAGGAGAGAGCCTTTATCTAATCTTGATGGAACTGATTAATGTTTCCATAAATAGCTTCATGGGTGTTGGTGATGCTGTGGTCTGTCTGTCTGCCTCTTTGTCTCCACAGTCTGTCCGTCCGTCTATCAGTCTGTCTGTGCACTGTGTTCCTGCTCTATGACAGTCTGTATGGGCTTCTCACGTCAAGGGCCAATGACGACAGACACTCTCTGACTCACTCCTCCACAATGTAGCCTGAATACACTCCCAACCTGTTACCCTGGCTTGAATAAACAGGCATTACACAGATACACACACTCATACAGTACATAAACTCTCTGACACACACACACACAGACACTAGTGGGAATGTCATTTTGGTTCCACATTTTGTACGCTTGAGCACATGTCCTAGACCTAGAGACTACTGAAAAATAAATATAAAAAAACTGGTAGTTAAATCCTAGAGCTGTTCATAATGCTGTTATTTCAATAGAAAATGCTTGTTCTATAGGGAATTGTGATGCACCTGTATACATTGACTGGTTTGAAATGACAGGGCTATAAACTGTTGAATGAACGGCCCTCTCCTGACCGCTGCTTGATGACATCACAATAGGTTCTGTCGGTCAAGTACACACATGGACCAATGCCTTGGTGTGGTTGAGTGATATGAACACAGTGTGTTTGGAACACAACAAGATTCACATTTAGGGGACAAATTCCCTTCATCTCTTTCTTTTTTAATTTGTGTGTGTCACAAAGTCTGTAGTAGGTCACTGGGTTCAAGTGTGTACTATCGTGCATAGACGTTTGAGAGTGACTAACCTCTCCACCCTTCTCATTTTTGCACATCACTAACTGTTGTGCAACCAATGGTGAGACTACAAGAACATTCACAATATAGTTTACTGTTCTCTCCCTCATCCTCTCTGTAGTTTTCTATTGTAGGAAAATAAATAAGAAATAGTACACCCGTGTGGTTTCAGACACTCCCTCCCTACCTCCCCCATCTGTGTAAACAAACACTTCAAGTCGACTCAATGGGAGATATGGTTTTATGACACATTTGGATTTTCTTTCTGTCATGTAAGAAAAATAAGCAATCAAGGTGAAATGTATCCTTGTTTGTCCCTCTAGGCGATATACTCTTCAGGTGAGAGAGAACGGCGTGCATGAAATAACTCAAGGACACACAAACACACTAGCAGGGCATAAATAATGTCCAGAGAGTGAGACATGCCTGTGTTGAGAACAATCATTCCTCACCACCTTCCATTGTGTAAAGGGGCGGTGCAGCAAAATTCTGTGAAAACACTGAATATTTTGAGAACCACATTGTTATATAATCCCTAGTCTTGCTTTGCCATATCTCCGAAATCACGTCGTTGTCACGCCTCCTTTGGAGGTCGGGATAATTTTTTATTGCAAACATGGTTTGAATGGTCCGCTGGCTCCCAGTGGCAAGATTTTGATTGGATGTTACATTTCACGAACCCTCCGCCCACATGCACATAGAAAGGGTGCTGTGTCTTGTGCGTCACTGTTTTCCAACCAGATAGTTGTTTCCTATGTTAGTTTCAAGCACTAGTGTTCAAGTTATCAAGTGTGGCCGACAATCTGCAATTTATATTTATTGATATTGGAAGTGGATTACGCTGGTAAAGTCAAATGTCACAACTCGTTTGACAAACACACTTTTTTCCTTGTCTCCATTTGTCTACATGGCTGATGGCTGCGCTTTGCTACCACCCAAAATGATATGAAGATTGCCCATTGTTTTGTTTTTGTAAGGACCCAAAAAACAGTAGTAGTGGGAGAACCTGTTCAAGTAAGTAAATCAATTTTTTAAATAAAAAAATGTGATGTATTATGAACTAGCTAGCTGGCTACATTAGGCCACTTTGTAGGCTAACTCAACTGAACTGCTAGCTACTTAACTAACTTTATACACTGTTTAGCTAAGTGAATTAAATGTCATCAGCTAGCTAACTTCCTATTAGCTAGCTATCTTGATGTAATCATTGGGTGTTTCTCAATGCATACTACCGTGATCAAAGCATGCAAATTGGACCACGGGAATTGACATCTAACTTGCATAATATTAGTTTTAGGTAATTAAACTTATCTGGTTAGCTACATTATTACGATTCACATACAGTACAGCTAGCTGATAGTTATGAAGTAAAAGGGTTGTTTTGTGTATATGTTGTTTCATCTCTATTGCCATTGTCCAGGCTGGAAGACAGTTCAGGGAATGGGAAGTCCAAAGGTCAATAGGGATAACTGGCTAGCTAGCTACATCTACCTTAGATGACATTAGTTTTAGGTCATTTTTGCCTGTTTAACTAGCTGGCTAGCTAGATTATTACGATTCACATATCTAGCTGATAATCACGAAGTAAAACGTTTGCTTTGTGTATATCTTGTTTTGTCTTTTGTTTCCATTGTCCTGGCTGGAAGAATGTTCAGTGAATGGGGAGGTGAAGCGTGAGGTAATACAGTAGGGGGAGTGCGAGTGCATCTCAAATTTAATGTTTTATGCATTCTCCACACTCTCATACTCATACTCTCGTACTCAAGAGAGCGTAGTCGGAGTGTCACGACTTCCGCCGAAGTCGGGTCCTCTCCTTGTTCGGGCGGCGGTCGGCGTCGCCGGTCTTCTAGCCATCATCAATCCACTTTTCATTTTCCGTTTGTTTTGTCTTGTTTTCCTCACACCTGGTTTCAACCCCCTCAATCACTTGCTGTGTATTTAACCCTCTGTTCCCCCCATGTCTTTGTGTGGGTTTGTTTATTGTTTCATGTATGCGCACGTTAGGCTGGTTACGTTGGGTTATGTCAACCCGTATTGTATTTTGTGTTCGTTGTGCCGTGTGTTTTTGGTTTGCCTAAATAAAGGCTCCGTTTGCTACCCAATATCTGCTCTCCTGCGCCTGACTCCCTTACAGCCATTTACGCATACCTAACACGGAGAATGCATCCTAAGCATTAGAGTGTAGAGCACAGTAGTAGTAGTACGCATATTGTGAAACACCCATTGTAAATTAAAAACACAGTCTCCAAATGCATTTGTAAATAACAGCCATGGAAGAGGGTGACATTGCAGCTCCAGCTGTCAGTAAAGGGAGAGTGTAGGCTACTGGATAGGGCAGGTCATTTTGTGGGAGGACATTATGAAAATATTCTCCAGTTCCAGTCCCCAGAGGGGAAAACTGAGGACAGAGAGATAATAGCAACATAATATTCAGTGATGTCTTATTTTAGTAAAATTAATCTTGTTTCTTTGTGATGTTTTCTGTCCTCAGATATGGAAAGCTGTGAAGGCCTGTTTGCAGACCGAAGAGAGAGGTCCCAATGAATGTCCCAAGAGACTAGGGGTATTTCCTATATGCCATGGGCTATTCTGTATGTGTAGGCCTAGCTATGTCAGCAAATTTTGTATACAAAAATACAGTTAAACATCACACACAATGTATAATGTCACGCCCTGATCTGTTTCACCTGTCTTTGTGCTTGTCTCCACCCCCCTCCAGGTGTCGCCCATCTTCCCCATTATCCCCTGTGTACTTATAGACCTGTGTTTTCTGTTTTTCTGTTGCCAGTTTGTCTTGTTTATCAAGCTTACCAGCGTTTGTCCTGTCAGCTCCTGTCTTTTCCTAGCCTCTCTTTTTCTCGCCCTCCTGGTTTTTGACCCTTGCCTGTCCTGACCCTGAACCTGCCTGATCCTGACCCTGAGCCTGCCTGCCTGCCGTCCTGTACCTTTGCCTCTGTTGCTGTAATAAACATTGTTACTTCAACACGGTCTGCATCTGGGTCTTACCTTATCCTGATAGTACGAACTGACCATGACTGACCCAGCAGACCCGGGCCAGCTGTGCGACGCCATCTCCTCCCAAGGAGCCACCATCGGGAGGCACGAGGAACTGATTCGTGGAGGGGGTCCAAACGTTTGCTGAATGCCATGACCAGGCATTGGACGGTTTGCTGGAGCAATTCCGCAGGTTGTCTGGGAGGCAGCCTACCACGGTGGTAACCCCACAGCCCCTCAGTAACCCAGCTGCTAGCAGCGCTGTCTCATCGGCCATTCCTCCTTCTTGGGAGCCCCGTTTACTCCCCTGGAACGCTTCAATGGAGAGTCGAGCACCTGTTGGGCTTTTCTAGCTCAGTGTGCCCTCATTTCCGAGCTTCAGCCCTCCTTCTTCCCCTCGGTTCGCTCCAAGATAGCCTATCTCATCACGCTGCTGCCCGGGAGGGCTCTCCCCTGGGCTACTGCTGTATGGGAACAGCAGAAGGCGATATGTGTTAGTCTGGAGAGATTCGTGGCAGAATTGAATACGTTTGTTTACGCCCAGTTCTCTGGGAGAGAAGCAGCCCGGAGGCTAATCCAACTTCGGCAGGGGTCCTGCAGTGTGGCTGACTATGCGGTTGATTTCCGCACGTTGGTAGCAGAGAGTGCTTGGATCCTGGAAGCACTGTTCGATATGTTCCTGCACGGCGTCTCAGAGGTGGTCAAGGACGAGCTTGCTGCTCGGGAGTTACCTACGGATCTCGATTCCCTCATCGTTTTGACCATCCGAATCAATGGGCAACTACGGAAGCTACGGAGGGAGAGGAAATTCGATTTTGCACGCACGCCCAGGGATCCCACCTTGCCTCCGAGTCAACCTGGAAGCTCCCAACGGTCTCGTTGCTGAGAGGACCCGAAGTTTCCCGACCTGCCCCGAGGGTTGCCGAGGACGGCCGAGTCACCGTTTCCTGAGCCTATGCCACTAGGCAGAACTGGGCTGTCGCCAGCGGAATGGCAATACAGGATCGGCACGAAGAGTTGTCTGTATTGCGGGAATTTCATGTCCTCTTGTCCTCTAAAGAAGCCAGGCTCACCGGTAGCAGCAAGGACTCTGGTGGGCCATATGGAGGACGTTCCTGCTTCCCCTGCTCACATCCCTTTTCATGCCATTCTGCTGTGGGGAGACCAATCCAAATCTCTCCGGGTTCTCATTTACCCTGTGGCCGACGAGAGTTTTTTTGGACGCCATCCTGGAGTCCGAGCTGAACATCCACACTCAACCCCTCTCCATTCCCATGGACGTTAGAGCGCTGGACGGGCGCTCTATAGGCCGAGTTACCCACAACACCACTCCCATCCACCTACGGGTGTCAGGGAACCACTGCGAGGCTATCCTGTTCCTGCTCATCAAGTCCCCTCTGAATCCCATGGTATTGGGATTCTCCTGGCTCCAATGGCACAATCCCCTCATTAACTGGTCTACTGATGCCATCATGGGCTGGAGCCCGTTCTGCCACGCCCATTGCCTGAAGTCAGAACAACCTGCCCCGGGACGTCTTCCTGGGGACTCGGAATGTACCCCGGACCTCTCCGCCATTCCCGCGGAGTACCAGGACCTCCGGGAGGTGTTCAGCAAGGCCCGGGCCACATCGCTTCTGCCGCATCGACCCTATGACTGCGGGATTGACCTTCTCCCTAGCACCACGCTGCCCCGGGGACGTCTGTACTCCCTGTCGGGACCGGAGACCAAGGCTATGGATACCTACATTGGGGACTCCCTAGCTGCTGGATTTATCCATCCCTCTTTCTCTCCTGCTGGCGAAGGCTTCTTCTTCATGGAGAAAAAGAACAAGACGGTGCATTGACTACCGGGACTCAACGACATTTATGAACATTTGAACATCTTGGCCATGTTCTGTTATAATCTCCACCCGGCACAGCCAGAAGAGGACTGGCCACCCCTCATAGCCTGGGTCCTCTCTAGGTTTCTTCCTAGGTTTTGGCCTTTCTAGGGAGTTTTTCCTAGCCACCGTGCTTCTACACCTGCATTGCTTGCTGTTTGGGGTTTTAGGCTGGGTTTCTGTACAGCAGATGTAAGAAGGGCTATATAAATACATTTGATTTGATTTGGATATGGGGATTCGGGAGCTTCTCGCAGTGAAGATGGCGTTGGAGGAATGGAGGCACTGCACTGGCTGGAGGGGGCGGAACATTCGTTCATCGTGTGGACTGACCACAAGAACCTGGAGTATCTCCACACCGCCAAGCGCCTCAACTCCAGGCATGCCAGATGGGCCCTGCTGTTCACACGGTTCAACTTCTCCCTCTCGTACCGGCCGGGATCCAAGAATGTCAAGCCGGATGCACTGTCCCGCCACTATAGCCCCACGACTACTACCCCGGAACCCGAGACCATCCTTCCCACCTCATGCCTGGCGATGGCTCCCAGCTGGGGAATAGAGAAGCAGGTCCGTGAAGCGCAACGTTCCCAGCCCAGGGGGGTCCTGATTATCGGATGTTCGTTCCCAACACTGTCCGCTCCTTGGTCCTGGAGTGGGCCCAATCTTCCAGGCTGGCCTGCCACCCGGGTGCCCATCGGACCCTGGCCTTAGTGCGACAGCGCTTTTGTGCACAGAACAAGACTCCTCTGCAAGCACCGGCTGGTCTCGTCAAACCTCTGCCTGTCACCCACCGTCCCTGGTCTCACATCTCCCTGGACTTTGTCACGGGTCTTCCTCCGTCTGATGGCAACACCGCCATCCTGATCGTGAGCGATCCATTTTCCAAAGCCGCCCACTTCCTCTTCCCAAGCTACCCTCTGCCAAAGAGACGGCCCAGCTCATGGTGCAGCACGTCTTCCGGATCCATGGACTGCCCATGGACATAGTCTCCGATCGGGATCCTCAGTTCTCATCCCAGTTCTGGAAGGCGTTCTGCACCCTCATTGGGTCGTCGGCCAGCCTGTCCTCCTGGTTCCACCCCCAGTCTGTGCTGACCCTGAACCCACCCGCCTGACCACTCTGCCTGACCCTGACCCTGAGCCTGCCTGCCATCCTGTACCTTCCCCTATCTGGATTTCCGACCTCTGACCTGACCCTGACCTGACCCTGAGCTTGCCTGCCGCCCTGTACCTTTGCCTCTGTTGCTGTAATAAACATTGTTACTTCGACACGGTCTGCATCTGGGTCTTAGCTTATCCTGATGTATAAACCTATTACAATTGGAGAAGGCCAACCCTGCTGGAGGTCTGCTGGGTGTGCAGGGTTCTATTTCAGCCCAGCAATACTTGTTGAATCTAATGATTTGATAATCTAGTATACTATTGATCGGCTGGAATAGAAGTCTGCTCACCCAGTAGATCAGGGGAGCAAGTTTGGCCACCACTGGCATGGAGTTTTTTTTTTTGTTAACCTGAAATGATGCTTTAGTGATAATGGTCTACTTGTTACTACTCAATTATCTATTGTTGTTTAGACTAAGATGCTTAATCTTTACGAGTTAGGTTATTTGTACATTTTGAAGTAAAGAAGTGTTGATTATTTGAAGTGAAGTGTTTAAAATTGTTTTAATTCTTAAACTATTATTCAAAATGAACTAGTGTCACATATCACAATCCTGCAATAAAGAGGGGAAGGGGTTTGTTCTCTGTGTTGTATTCCCAAATGAACATTTCCTTTTTGTCTAATCTTATAATCTCCAATCTGTTTTATTTTATTGTCACTCTCTCTCAGTATCAGCTATGTGAATCCATTTTGCAGCATATCATATAGCATGTGTCATGGTGTAAAGAGGAGTAGGCAGGAGGCAGTCTCAGGTTAAGAACTACTGAGTTTATTTATGCACCATAGATCAAAGCGGGACGAAACCCAAATGCTGTTTTGCTCAAAATGTATCTTCATGAACAAAAAGGCACAGGACGAACCCAAAGTGCAAAATATAAAGTACTCAGGAAATAGTAGGAGAGATTCCTCTCAGGAAAACAAGTAACATTTGCAATGACCGACAAAGACACATGGCAGAGCGAGTATGTATACAGTGATAGAGTGGGGATTGGAACCATGTGTGTGTAATGATGACGAGACAAGTCCGGGGTTGACGAGTGTAGATTCGGCAGTAGCTAGAAGGCCGGCGACACCGAACGCCTGAGCTGGACAGGAGGGGGAGCCAAAGCGAAGGCTGGTGTGATAGCGTGCATCGCCAATGCAGCCATAGGCCTACAGTGTGATGGCATTACTGGCCTTATGGGCATCTGTCATCCGAAGCAGAGAATAGCTCAACTCACACATTGTTTACATGTTGAGCTATAGGTTCTCAATTTAAAATGACACCAGAAGACAATATATATGAGGCAAACCATATACCAGATGTCTTTTAAGTGCTGCATTACAGGTAGCACTTTATAAGGTTAATTTATTTTAGCAATGTTGCTTGCAAAATGATTGCAGTTGGTCCCATAGATAGACAGTACATGGTTGCTCTATGTATCCCTGACCCTAGATAAGCTACAGACTGGGCTAACACAGCTAACCCTTTAGGTGAATAATATGTTTTTATCAACATTTTGTTGGCTTATAATCGTGAGAGAAATGTTACTAGCTAGTAACTAGCTAGTGAGTTATACCTAGGTAGCTTACAATGTTAGCTGACTTTTCTCAAATCAAATGTCATTGAGGCTAGCTACTTTTTGCCCCTCCTGCTAGCTTTTACAGCCAAATATCACTTCAGAAACGTTAAAATAAAAATATATATATGGCCAGCATTGTAGGCCATTTCTCCCCTCTTGCTGCAGCTTTAGCTCACCTTGAAATAACAGAAATGCTGTGAAAACCAGCATGCTGAAAACTTTCTAAAATGTTTTGTCACCAGCTCCTTGTAGTTGGCCAGTGTTTCCAACTATTTTTCAGCAGTGGTGTAAAGTACTTAAGTAAAAACACTTGAAAATACTACTTAAGCAGTTTTTGGGGTTATGTGTACTTTACTTTACTATTCATATTTTTGACTACTTTTACTTTTATTTCACTACATTCGTAAAGAAAATTATGTACTTTTTACTCCATACATTTTTCCTGACACCTAAAAGTACTCGTTACATTTTCAATGGTTAGCAGGACAGAAAAAAATTCTAATTCACACACTTATCAAGAGAACATCCATGGTCATCCCTACTGCCTCTGATCTGGCGTACTCACGAAACACATGCTTTCCTTGTAAATTATGTCTGAGGGTTGCCCCTGGTTAACTGTAAATTTAAATAACAAGAAAATGCTGCTGCCTGGTTTGCTTTATATATATATATTTTTTTTTTTTATCTTTATTTTAACAGGGAAAACAGACTGAGACCTGGATCTCTTTTACGGCTGTGCCCTGTGTAAACATGTTGACATGTACAGTTTTAGACATACAGACAAGAACATTTCAAAACATACACAATTCAACAGAAACAATCACAGACAACATCATATTGATCCTCCATAAACATTTTAAAATGGGCAAGGGACACCAGAGTGTCTAACTTAAGTTGGATCTGCAGTTTGTTCCATAAATAAGGTGCAAAGGAACTGAAGGCAGTCCTACCCAACTCTGTGGAGACCGCAGGAGTCTCTAATGTAATCCACATCTGTGATCTGGTTTTAAAATTAGTACATCTTGTGGAAATTAATGATGATATATATGGAGGTAGTTTTAAAAGAAGTGCTTTATAAATAAACAAGAGAGCATGTTGCTCTCGCCTCACAGATAGAGAGACCCAACCCACATGTTGATATAGGATACAGTGATGAGTTCTGTAACTATCACCCGTGATAAACCTGAGTGCACAATGGTAAATAGCATCCAGTGGTTTTAATGTGTTTGCCGATGCATGCATATAGATAATATCACCATAATCTAAAACGGACATAAAAGTAGCCTGCACAATTTTTTTCCTATTTACAGAGGACAGACAAGCCCTGTTTCTGTAAAGGAATCCTATCTTGAATTTGAGCTTTTTTCCCAATTCAGTAACATGTTTTTTAAAAGAAAGCCTATCATCTAACCATACCCCTAAGTATTTATATGCAGAGACCTTATTGATTTGAGTACCATCCAAGCTAGTGATTACAAACGTGTTTCTAACTGAGAGTTTAGACCTAGAAAAAAACATGACATTTGTTTTCTTAGCGTTTAAAACAAGTTTAAGCTGTAAAAGAGACCCCTGTAGTATCCTAAAATCAGACTCCAACTGCATTAAAGCTTGGTCCGCTGTTGGAGCAATAGAGTACATCACTGTGTCATCTGCATATAAATGGAATTTACAATATCTGACATCATCACCAATGTTGTTTATATAAAGTGAGAACAATAGTGGGCCAATTATTGAACCCTGAGGGACCCCTTTAAGTAACTGTAAGGGGTCAGACTTGACCCCATCGACCATGACGGCTTGAGTTCTATCTTTAAGATAGTCATAAAACCATCGGCAGGCATCAGTGCCCAGTCCTATTGATGACAGCTTACTCAAAAGGATAGCATGGTCTACAGTGTCAAAAGCTTTTGACAAATCTACAAACAACGCAGCACAGTGCTTTCTATCGTCTAAGGCATTTGCAATATCATTTACAACAAGCATAGTGGCCGATGTGGTACTGTGTTTAGATCTAAAACCAGATTGATTGGTACTAAGAATACTGTTAGCAGAAAGAAAAGATTGTAACTGTTTGTTGACTATAGATTCTAGAATCTTTACCAGACAAGGGAGCCTAGAGATGGGTCGATAGTTATCCAAATCACTACCGTCACCTCCCTTATGTAATGGCAGAACAAAAGCTGCTTTCCACACCTTAGGGATATTTCCTGTGCTTAATGTTAGATTAAAAATGTGTGTTACTGAACCAGCAAAAATAGGTGCAGCACACTTAAGTAAGTACGGGTCTAAATTGTCAGCGCCTAAGGATTTCTTAGTATCAATGGCACACAGGGCAATTAGAACCTCTGCTTCAGTTATTTTCTGGAAACTAAAAACAGGGTTACCATTTTTCAGAGTAACGGTTGAAAAGCAAGACGAAAAATCAACTAACTGGCCAGTACCACAAAGTCCACTTTTCCTTTCAAATAAAAAACCAGCAGAGATGAAATGCTTATTAAAAGCATCACAAATATCATTTTTTTCAGTTAGAATACAGAAGTCTGAGGTAATTTGCTTAGGAAGAGAAACAGCAGAATTCCCCCGTTTCAGTGAATTAACGGTTTTCCAGAATTTTGCAGGATCTCCTGCAGAATCTGTCATAGCATTAAGGAAGTAATTTGATTTTGCCTTTTTGACAGCTGCAGTACATTTATTTCTCAATTGCCTAAAAAACAGCCAATCAGCTGGAGTACCTGTTTTCCTCGCCAAGGCCCAGGCCCGATTCTTTTGCAGGAAAAGACCTGACAATTCAGGAGAGAACCAAGAGCTGGTTCGGTTTCTTACTCTGTGATTCTTAAGCGGGGCATGTTTATCAGACATAGAGGTAACAATAGAAGAGAAAAAAGCAAGGGCTAAAACCGGGTCCAGAAAGCAGCAAGTGGATAAAAGCTCAGAGTGATATAAGTCAAGGATAAAAGCTTGCTGTGAGAAATGTTTATAATTTCTCTTAGAGATTATACAGGGATCAGAGTGTTTCAGCCTGGTATCTCTAATACAAGCAATAGGGCAGTGGTCACTGATATCATTTGCAAAAAACCCCACTGGCTGTGTATTTATGGGGGGTATTTGTTAGAATAATGTCTAGTAGAGTGGATTTTACTGGGTTCTTAAAGTTGGGACGGGTTGGTTTAGTTATCAGCTGAGTTAGATTTAGCTCAGTACAAATGCCTTTTAATTTATCGGATACTGGTGAGAGCCAATCCAGGTTAAAATCTCCCAAAATCAGTAATTCAGAGTTTGCATAATTAGACAGTATATCAGATAATTTGCATAGAGTACAAGGAGGAGCTGAGGGGGGGCGATATACCCCAGCTAGAGTTAAATGAGCATTATTACCAAGTACCACGTTTAAAACTAGACATTCATATTGCTTTGAGACAGAGGTTGATATGGACACAGAAACATTTAAGCAGCATTTAACATAAATCGCAATACCACCACCTCTACCAACTCTATCAGTTCTATAAATATTGTATCCAATCAACTGAACATCTGAATCTGGCACAGAATCACACAGCCACGATTCAGATACAATCAGAACGTCAACATTTGATTGTGAGACCAAAATTTCAATAAAGTCCAACTTTTGGATCAGGCTTCTAGCATTCAAATGAATTATTCCAATACCATTGCTACGGGAATTCATATCAGATGGAGTATCCAAGGTAGCACCTGAAGCTGCACTGGATGAGCAATAAACCATTTTCGAGCAATATAAAGAATTTGAAAAGATTTATACTTTTACTTTTATATTTTAGCAATTACATTTACTTTTGATAATTAAGTATATTTTACTGGGTGACTTACACTTTTCCTTGAGTCATTTTCAATTAAAGTATGTTTACTTTTACTCAAGTATCGACAATTGTGTACTTTTCCCCCCACAGTGAGATCTGCTTTGGCTCCTTGATTTGTTGCTAGATGTCGTTTTGTGGCAACGGCACAGCTGTGGTCCCTAACATTGCGCTTTCGCCCCCTCTCCCGCCGCAAACCCTCTCCCATTGTGCTTCTCTGCCTGTGTGTGCACCATTGCTGTGACTTCTGTTGCACATACAGATTCTCCCACTCGTTTGCGGCAGAATTGAGTAGGAAAAGTTGCTAAATGCTATCAAAACCATAGAAACCCTCAGTGTCAAAACTCCCCAAAGGCAGCCTGAAAAGTAGCTGAATTTGTTGCTAGAATCTTTTACCAATAAAAGTCGTTGGAGGGGTCTGAACTCACTATATATAGCGACAAAGTCACAAAAAATTGGCAACACTATACATTTTTTTTTCTCGCGCTGTTGCTCCTACCGCACTAATCTGGTGAACACAGTTGGAGCTCTGCCCAAGCAAGGCATTTGATTGGTTTGATGTGTTCCGATCCCTCTTTAGCTGATTTCTGCCATGGCACTTCCCCAGGCTTCCTGTTTTAGGGAAGGACATGACCCCCCCACTTCTGAAATTGTATATTTGCCCCCCCCCCCCCAGTTTTATCATTCCACTGTGATACAAAACGTAGCGCCAGTATGCTTGGCTGTTTTCTGGTTTCAGCCAGGTGGATTTAGGACCACATATCATGCTGACAGGCTGGCTGTGTGAAGGCAAAGCCTCTGAAAGGCTGGCAAATAGGACAAGCACAGGATAGATGAACAGATGCAGCTGCTGTCTGTGTTGTGCTTTTTCTCAGAGTTGTAAAAGCAAGCTGAGCAGAATCTGGCTACTCTTTAGTTGACTGATGTAGCTGGCAAGGTAACTGCTGTTTGACTGAAAAAAAAGTATTCCCAGTGCTAAGCTAGTACTAACTGACATGTTACGTTAGCTAATGTTTCATCCCCTCTCGACTGAAGTGAACTACTAGCAGCTAGTTAGCTAGCTAGTAGCTACCACAGCCAGTTCAGCTCTAGCTAGCCTCTAGCTATCTGTCAGTTAGCATTATCTAACAGCTGGTGTATGTATGGGAATGACTTGTAGCATTAAATGTTAAATGTTTTTTTCCCTTATCAATCTACACACAATATCCCAAAGCAAAAACAGGTTTTTAGAATACATTTTTTTTACAAAAATAACTTATTGAGCTCAGGTGCATCCTGTTTCCATTGATCATCCTTGAGAAGTATCTACAACCATCTCTGCAGCGCTCCACCAATCAGGCCTTTATGGTAGAGTGACGGGACGGAAGCCGCCACTCAATAAAAGGCACATGATAGCCCACTTGGGGTTTGCCAAAAGGCACCTAAAGGACACTCAGACCATTGTTTTATTTATAGGGGACAATGCACATTAATCAACATCAATATTACAGTAATGCCACATCCATGTAAATGTGCCAGGGTTAGCCAAAAGCTATTTTGCACCCGTAGTCCAGGGCAAGTAAGGGCAATTACACAGCCACAATACAAATACTTACTAAAACAATACAAACTACAAATACATTACATCCAATAATATATAATTCTAACAACTTATTCATAATAGAACACTATTATCAACTGTCGTCTTACATATGAGGAACCACAGATAGAGTTGAGATATGTTTTCAATTAAAATTACAATAATCAGTGGAGCTTCTCAATGTAATGAACACAATGGGAGACA
Organism: Salvelinus namaycush; assembly: GCF_016432855.1. Classification (NCBI taxonomy): domain Eukaryota; kingdom Metazoa; phylum Chordata; class Actinopteri; order Salmoniformes; family Salmonidae; genus Salvelinus; species Salvelinus namaycush. The sequence goes on along the minus strand of NC_052335.1, from coordinate 618,596 downwards.
GAGAGCTGGTTTCAAGCGCATGGCACAGCGCAGAGCACAGACTACACCCTGCCCGTGCAGGTCCCGGAACACATATGTTTCCATAGCCGCTGTCTCCTCCTGTGACAGAGGATACACGTGACTCCTGGGAAGTGCAGCGTCTACCAGGAGATTTATCGCACAACCCCCCGTCGATGGGGTGGTAATTGAGTCGCCCTTTTCTTACAGAAGCGAGAGCCAAATCGGCATATTCTGAGGGGATGCGCACGGTGGAGACCTGGTCTGGACTTTCCACCGTAGTCGCACCAATGGAAATCCCTACACACCTCCCTGAGCACCTTCGTGACCACCCCTTGAGAGCCCTCTGTTGCCACAAAATAGTGGGGTCATGACAGGCCAACCAGGGTAGGCCCAGCACCACGGGAAACGCAGGAGAATCAATAAGGAAGAGACTGATTCTCTCCTTGTGACCCTCCTGCGTAACCATGACTAGTGGAGCGGTGGCCTCCCTATTCAGCCCTGACCCTATTGGCGACTATCTAGGGTGTGCACAGGGAAGGGCATATCCATAGGAACAAGGGGGATCCGTAAACTATGGGCAAATGAACGGTCAATAAAATTCCCAGCTGTGCCTGAATCTACGAGCGCCTTATGCTGGGAATGCGGGGAAAACTCAGGACATTTAATAAACACATACATGTGAGCAACAGGGGGCTCTGGGTGAGCCTGGTGCCGACTCACCTGGGGTGACACGATAGTGCCCTGCCTGCTGCCTCGACTTCCTGAGGAACCCCCCCAACACCAAACAGCAGTGTGCCCTCTGCGGCCACAGATGTTGCAGGGAATAGCCCCTCCTCCGGTTGCCCTAATCACACCACCTCCCAGCTCCATGGGCATCGGAGCGGAGTTTATGGGGGATGGAACTGACAGACCCCGATCCGGACGTCCGCGGATAGCCAGCAGGTTGTCCAGCCGGATGGACAGGTCCACCAGCTGGTCCAACGTAAGGGTGGTGTCTCGGCAGGCCAACTCCCGATGGACGTCCTCGCGCAGACTGCACCGGTAGTGATCGATCAGGGCCCTGTCGTTTCATCCCGCGCTGGCAGCCAGAGTCCGGAAGTCCAAAGCGAAATCCTGCGCACTCCTTGTCCCCTGCCTCCGGTGGAACAGACGTTCACCCGCCGCTTGACCCTCAGTCGGGTGGTCGAAAACTGCCCGGGTGAACTCTGCGTAATTGTCCAATGCCGCGTCTCCCTCACTCCATACGGCGTTTGTCCACTCCAGGGCTTTGCCTGAGAGGCAGGAGACGAGGGCGGACACGCTCTCACGTCCCGAAGGAGCCGGGTGGACGGTCGCCAGGTAGAGTTCCAGCATCATACTCCCTTCGGGAGAGCGAGCCGAATCCCTCTGGGACCGGGTGAAAGAGGGGTGGACAGTGGGGCCTGCTATAGTGGGGCTGGTGGAGGCGTTGGAAGACCTTCTCTCTCCCATCTATCCATCGTCTGCAGCACGCGATCCATGGCGGTGCCCAGAAGTTGCAACATGGTCGCGTGCTGCTGGACCCGCTCCTCGACCGCTAAAGGGGGGCCGTCTGCTCCTGCTGACTCCATTTCGGTTGAGTGATTCTGTAATAGTGCCTGTGTGTAGCTGGTGTAGAGGAGTCAGGCGCAGGACAGCAGAAATGAGTAATAAACGTAATTTACTCAAATATTCACAATTACAACACAATAATTCGAGCCCACAATAACGGACCGTATTACAAACCAACAATCACTCACAAACAAACATGGGGGAACAGAGGGTTAAATAATGAACAAGTAATTGGGGCATTGAAACCAGGTATGTAAGACAAAGACAAAACAAATGGAAAATGAAAAGTGGATCGGCGATGGCTAGAAGGTCGGTGAAGTCGACCGCCGAATGCCGCCCGAACAAGGAGAGCGACCTACTTCGGCGGAAGTCGTGACAGTTTTAGGTTCTCCCCATTAACAAGAACAGCGTGTTGGGAAGAATCGATGGATTTCTTAGAGAAGTACATACAAACAGTTGTTGATAATTAAATGCAGGAAAGAATCAGTCATCCATCCCTCGACTAGTCTCCCAGCCCCTGCCTAGTTTCCCTGCCCCTGAAAAACATCCCCACAGCATGATGCTACCACCATGCTTCACCGTAGGGATGGTGCCAGATTTCCCCCAGACATGACACTTGGCATTCAGGCCAAAGAGTTCAATCTTGGTTTCATCAGACCAGAGAATATTGTTTCTTATGGTCTGAGAGTCCTTTAGGTGCCTTTTGGCAAACTCCAAGCGGGCTGTCATGTGCTTTTTACTGAGGAGTTGCTTCCGTCTGGCTGTAGAGATGGTTGTTCTTCTGGAAGCTTTTTATATTATTTATTTATACCCCTTTTTCTCCCCAATTTCGTGGTATCCATTTGGTAGTTAGTCTTGTCTCATCACTGCAACTCCTGTACAGACTCAGGAGAGGCGAAGGTCGAGAGCTGTGCGTACTCCGAAACACAACCCAGCCGAGCCGCACTGCTTCTTGACACAATGCCCGCCCAACCCGGAAGCCAGCCGCACCAATGTGTCGGAGGATACACCGTACACCTGGCAACGTGTCAGCGTGCAATGCGCCCAGCCCGCCACAGGAGTCGCCAGAGCGCGAAGGTACAAGAACATCCCTGCCGGCCAAACCCTCCCCTAACCCGGACGACGCTGGGCCAATTGTGCGCCGCCCCATGGGTCTCCTGGTCGCGGCCGGCTGCGACAGAGCCTGGACTCAAACGGGAGGCCACCACAGAGGAACTCTTGAGCTCTGTCAGTGACCATTGGTTTCTTGGTCATCTCCTTGACCAAGGCCCTTCTCCCCCGATTGCTCAGTTTGGCCGGGGGCGGCCAGCTCTAGGAAGAATCTTGGTGGTTTCAAACTTCTTACATTTAAGAATGATAGAGGCCGCTGTGTTCTTGGGGACCTTCAATGCTGCAGACACTATTTGGAACCCTTTTCCAGAACTGTTCCTCGACACAATCCTGTCTCTGAGCTCTATGGACAATTCCTTCAACCTCATGGCTTGTTTTTTGCTCTGACATGCACTGTCTACTGTGGGACCTTATATAGATAGACAGGTGTGTGCCTTTCCATCTGACCAATCAACTGAATTTACCACAGGTGAAGTTGTAGAAAGGATGATCAATGAAACAGGATTCACCTGAGCTCAATTTTGAGTCTCATAGTAAAGGGTCTGAATACTTATGTAAATGAGGTATTTCTGTTTTATATTTTTAATAAATGGCTGGACGGTCTGGCTGAAATTTTATATAGAGAATGTCTTAATAAAGCTAATCAAAAGTTAAGTCTTTGTATTTTATTTGTAAGAGTTATTCATTTGTTAGGCTATTTGTTAAAGGTGCAACACAATATTGATTATTGAATTATCATTGATCTAGTTCAGTCTTATCAATCGCTTAGACAAATTTAATAATCCCTTACCTTGCTTTATGACTGGGCATTTTTGCTTACTTTTTGTTGTTCTAAATAAGAGACTGCTTGAAGGGCCATGGGTCATATTAGATTGTGTAGAAATGAAGGAAAGGAGCTTTATATGCCCCAAAAATGGGAGGACTCCCAGACCCCCGCCAAGTTATGTCCCCCCCCACTTCTAAAACCAACGTTGCGCCCCTGCATTTCACCCTTGGATTTATTTGTGTGGTAATAGTAGGAGTGTCCTCTCCTCCAGTGTCGTGCCACCCTTACCCCTTCTTCTCCTCTGTATGCACTGATCCATAGTCCCGCCATCCATCGCTCATACATGTGAACTCTGACACTGAGAGAACAGGGACTCTCCTGTGACCAGCCTGCCATATCTTGCCCTCTGCTGCCTACCCCTTAACAATGGATCCTCTCTCTCTCTCTCTCTCTAATCCAACCATGATCTCCCAGTGATTAATGGTGATAAGCTTCACTATCCTCTCAAACACACACATACACCACAAAGACTCCTGAAGCCCTGAGGCGTTTTTTCTACACTGATGTATGTGTGTGCGCTTCCATACTTCTGTTATAGACAAGGGATCTAGTGCATTACTGACCAGAGCGGGGGAACAAAGCAGATTGTATCAGGAGGAGCCGTGGACACACACAGTAAGCAGGCCGGCAGGCATCTCACAACTCAGATGCCACCAGCCTTGAACCTCTACAGGGAGATTCTTACACAATATTATCTTGATTCCATCTCACCACAGCAGCCAACAGCATTTACTTAGAGAAGAGAGAGAAAAGAGGAGAGAGCGAGAAAGAAAGGGGCTAATAAAGCTACGCATGTGCTTTTCCTGGTAGCTTTAATGGTGAATGCAGGTCATAATTCACTTACGGACACACACACTGGCCCCAGAGCAATGTTTTATTGCCTTTGTGCCTGTCCTGACCCTCCATTGGGGCCAGCGATGGAGAGATATATGGACGTGCAGAGTGCTACAGTATGACCATGACATTCCCTTGCGTGCAGCAGGGCAGTGTATCGTTATTATCATCACCTCTCTTAATTATTTTACCTTCCTACCATCCCCCTCTCTCTCTCCTTTCTTTGTCACCCTTTCTCTCCCGGTTTCTCCTCTTTCACCTATGCTCTATGTATCTCTCTATCTCCCTTTCCCTTCCTTATCCCCCCCTCGCTCGCTCTCCCTCCTTCCCTTCCTTCCTTATCCCCCCCTCGCTCGCTCTCCCTCGCTCGCTCTCCCTCCCTCCCTCCCTTCCTCTCTACACCCCCCCCCCCCCCCCCCTCTTTCCTCTGGGGCACAGTAACTCACCTCAGATAGACATTTACACTATCTCTGCTTGGTGGATGGAGGCTGACAATTTGGGGGGTGGAGCTGTGTTAAATGACTCCCTTGTCCTCAAGCGTGTGACGCAGGGTTAGTTACTGCTTTAGAGTAATAACACACACGTGAGTGCTGGTCACACGCATACATGCTCACACACCACAGATCTGACACACACAAACATGCACAACTCGCAGGTCAGACTCACACACGCACATATACACATAACTGCAGTTCAAGTGTCTGTACTACATATGCACATCCATGCTGCAGGGAGTTAGATGTATGTAGGCTGTGCAGAGTGCAGTGGGGGATGGGGAGATGGAAGGGCTTAGGAGGAATGTGTGTGTGTGTGTGTGTGTGTGTGTGTGTGTGTGTGTGTGTGTGTGTGTGTGTGTGTGTGTGTGTGTGTGTGTGTGTGTGTGTGTGTGTTTGTGTGTGTGTGTAGCCCACTGAGCGCAGATTAGAAAGGGAGAGAAAGAGGGATATTGGTAGATCTGCTGGTGTGATAAAGGAGGAGAGAGAGTGATGGAGAGAGGGGGATGGATGGAATGACACCTACATTTCCAGTCAGATTATTCCACCTCCTCTCCCTCTCAAGCAGTATCAGTCTCTCTGTCTATGTGACCAGGCTAGTTAGGGAGAAGAGCGAGAATGACAGAGAGATGTGAGAAAGAAATGGCGAAGAGTTATGAAAATGACAGAAAGAGGGGAGAGGGAAAGGGGAGAAAACGCTTAAGAGTTATGAGAATGACAGAGGGAGAGAGGATAATAGAGAGCTGAATGAATGACCAGGAGGAGAGGTAGAGAGGAAAATATAGACAGAGATAAAAGTCCTTCATACTCTTTTGACTACCGTGTTTTATGCAGCACTGGTTATCAGGTTCATTCATTCCAATGGTCCAAATATCATTAATTTCATTGACTGTATGAAATAATTTCTAATACATCACTAAAGACTTCCTGCTTCTCCACTGTTGTTTTCCTCCTCCTCCACCATCCCTAGCTCCACACCACCCTGCTGGTGTTTTCATTCACAAATTTCCTTTTTGCCTCCCTAGTTTATTTCCTAAAGATCCCTCTACTGAGCGAGAGAAAGAAAGAGATATTTTTCACCTTAAGTCTCTATTGTCTTTCATCTGACAGACTATGAGACGGGAGGAAGAGAGCGAGAAAGTGGTGCAATGCACAGCATCACCATCATGAACAAAAACAACAACAAAGTCAAAAAGGTATCAAAGCCAAAATAGGGGAGAGGGGCCATGATGACACATAACCTGCCAATGCAGCAGGGGTCCCTCTCTGGTGCATTTGGGCTGTGTGTTTGTGGGGCTGTTGTTGTTTTTGTTTTGATGTGATAAACCAGTGTGTGAAGTTGTGTTCAGGTCAATCTCTGCTTGGGGTAATGCGCCACCCCTCTTTCTCCAACCCTCTCTATTTCTGTCTCCTCTTCACACGCTTATCATCACCTGTGAGTCAGGTGTTTAGTCACAACGATAATCTGTGATAGTGTGTTGAATGGACGTAGGTAGGGGGAAAGAAATTGCACACACAAATACAGTACCAGTCAAAAGTTTGGACACACCTACTCCTTCAAGGGTTTTTCTTTATTTTTACTATTTTCTACATTGTGGAATAAGACATCAAAAACTATGAAATAACACATATGGAATCATGTAGTAACCAAAAAAGTGTTAAACAATTCAAAATATATTTTATATTTGAGATTCTTCAAAGTAGCCACCCTTTGCCTTGATGACAGCTTTGCACACTCTTGGCATTCTCTCAACCAGCTTCATGAGGTAGTCACCTGGAATGCATTTCAATTAACAGGTCTGCCTTGTTAAAATTTAATTTGTGGAATTTGAGTCAATCAGTTGTTGTGACAAGGTAGGGGTGGTATACAGAAATCAAATCAAACTTTATTTGTCACATGCGCCAAATACAACAAGTGTTGACCTTACCATGAAATGCTTACTTACTAGAAGATAGCCCTATTTTGTAAAAGACCAAGTCCATATTATGGCAAGAACAGCTCAAATAAGAAAAGAGAAACGACAGTCCATCAGTACTTTAAGACATGAAGGTCAGTCAATCTGGAAAATTTCAAGAACTTTGTGCAGTCGCAAAAACCATCAAGCGCTATGATGAAACTGGCTCTCATGAGGACCGCCACAGGAAAGGAAGACCCAAAGTTACCTCCGCTTCACAGAATGAGTTCATTAGAGTTAACTGCACCTCAGATTGCAGTCCAAATAAATGCTTCAAGGAGTTCAAGTAACAGACACATCTCAACATCAACTGTTCAGAGGAGGCTGCATGAAACAGGCCCTCATGGTCAAATTGCTGCAAAGAAACCACTACTAAAGGACACCAATAAGAAGTAGAGACTTGCTTGTGCCAAGAAACACGAGCAATGGACATTAGACTGGTGGAAATCTGTCCTTTGATCTGATGAGTCCAAATTTTAGATTTTTGGTTCCAACCACCGTGTCTTTGTGAGACGCAGAGTGGGTGAACGGATGATCTTCGCATGTATGGTTCCCACCGTGAAGCATGGAAGAGGAGGTGTGATGATATGGGGGTGCTTTGCTGGTGACACTGTCTGTGATTTACTTAGAATTAAAGGCACACTTAACCAGCATGGCTACCACAGCATTCTGCAGCAATACGCCATCCCATCTGGTTTGCGCTTAGTGGGACTATCATTTGTTTTTGAACAGGACAATGACCCAACACCTCTCCAGGCTGTGTAAGGGCTATTTGACCAAGAAGGAGGGTGATGGAGTGCTGCATCAGATGACCTAGCCTCCACAATCACCTGACCTCAGGTGATGAGTTGGGATGAGTTGGACCGCAGAGTGAAGGAAAAGCAGCCAACAAGTGCTCAGCATATGTGGGAACTCCTTCAAGACTGTTGGAAAAACATTCCTCATGAAGCTGGTAGAGAGAATGCCAAGAGTGTGCAAAGCTGTCATCAAGGCTAACTTTGAAGAATATAAAATATATTTTGATTTGTTTAACACTTTTTTGTTTACTACATGATTCCATCTGTGTTATTTCATAGTTTTGATGTCTTCACTATTATTCTACAATGTAGAAAATTGTAAAAAATAAAGAAAAACCCTTGAATGAGTAGGCGTGTCCAAACTTTTGACTGGTACTGTACATTAGATCACATATGGATGTACAGAGTATTCGGAAAGTAATCAAATCCCTTCACTTTTTCCACATTTTGTTACGTTACAGCCTTATTCTAAAATGGATTAAATACATGTTTTTCATCATCAATCTACACACAATACCCCATAAGGACTATTATTGTTTTCCTGCTAATTTATTTAAAATAAATAACAGAAATACTTTATTTACATAAGTATTCAGACCCATTGCTATGAGACTTGAAATTGAGCTCAGGTGCATCCTGTTTCCATTGATCATCCTTGAGATGTTTTTACAACTTGATTGGAGTCCACCTGTGGTAAATTCAATTGATTGGACATGATTTGGAAAGGCACACAGCTGTCTCTGTAAGTTCCCACAGTTGACAGTGCATGTCAGAGCAAAAACTAAGCCATGAGGTTGAAGGAATTGTCCATAGAACTCAGAGACAGGATTGTGTCGAGGCACAGATCTGGGGAAGGGTACCAAAAAATTAATGCAGCATTGAAGGTACCCAAGAACACAATGGCCTCCATTATTCTTAAATGGAAGAAGTTTGGAACCACCAAGACTCTTCCCAGAGCTGGCCGCCTGGCCAAACTGAGCAATTGGAGGAGAAGGGTCTTTGTCAGGGAGGTGACCAAGAACCCGATGGTCACACTGACAGAGCTCCAGAGTTTCTCTGTGGAGATGGGAGAACCTTACAAAAGGACAACCCTCTCTGCAGCACTCCACCAATCAGGCCTTTATTGTAGAATGGCCAGACGGAAGCTCCTCTTCAGTAAAAGGCACATGAATGTCCTTGAGTGGACCATCCAGATCCCAGACTTGAACCCGATCAAACATCTCTGGAGAGACATGAAGATAGCTGTGCAGCAACGCTCCCCATCCAACCTGACAGAGCTTGAGAGGATCTGCAGAGAAGAATGGGAGAAACTTCCGAAATACAGGTGTGCCAAGCTTGTAATGTCATAACCAAGAAGACTCGAGGTTGTAATCGCTGCCAAAGGTGCTGCAACAAAGTACTGAGTAAAGGTTCTGAATACTTATATAAATGTGATATTTACGTTTTTTGGGGGCAAAAATGTGCAAAAACATGTTTTGGGTTATTGTGTGTAGATTGAGGGGAAAAAACGATTTAATCCATTTTAGAATAAGGCTGTAACGTAACAAAATGTGGAAAAGTCAAGGGGTCTGAATACTTTCCGAGTGCACTGTATGTATGTGGCGTGCAATGCTGGTACACTACCACAGTCGTGGGTCTGCACTGTAATTTGCCTTAATGGCGTTGATCAAAGGAAATTAATAGGAGAGCTGCAGGAAAACACAATCACTCTGTGCCAGTGTGCTATTACAGCCATGACATCACCTCACTGCAGTAGTCACACACAAACACACAGAGGTATCATTTCACAGCCACTCAGTTATCTGGTCTCTCTTTGTCACGGATCCATCCCCACGAACCCAACGTCAATTAGTGTGGAGCAGAGGCAGGCGTGGGTGAGTGCGTGCGTGCGTGCGTCCGTCCGTCCGTGTGTGTGTGTGTGTGTGTGTGAAGCAGAGCAGAACATACAGAAGTAGAATATTAATTTGAGCCAGTTCGCGGCAGCAGGAAAATAATCCTGCAGCAACAGGAAATGTAAATTATAATGTGGATATAATTAATGGACATTTTTGTATGGTTTGATAAAACAAATTGTGAAAGAGAGAGAGAGAGAGTCTATGCACATTTCTTGAAATCAATTGGTTGTGCTGAAGCAAGAGAAAATAGAAATGTTTCCTATTCACATTGCATGTGTTGCCTGACTACAATCATTTATATTGATATGTTAATAAATACATGCTGTGTTCATTTGGGCATGTTTACTTGCCTACGTACCGTAGATCACAAGTCCATAGTAAGTCAATAGGGCTAACTGGCTGGCTACTAGCTAGCCAGATAGCCACAAATAATTGTTAGCTAGCTACCCACGAAGAATTTACATCTATCTTGCATAACATCAGTTTTTAGGTTATTTTTGCCTGTTTAACTAGCTAGCTAGCTAAATTATTACGATTTGCATATCTAGCTGATAATTATGAAGTAAAACTTTTGCTTTGTTGCCATTGTCCTGGCTAGAAGAGGGTTCAGTGAATGGGGAGGTGAAGTGTGAGGTAATGCAGTAGGGGGAGTGGGAGTGCTTCTCAAATGTATTATTTTATGCATTCTCCACACTCTCGTCCTCACAAGAACTTAAATGCACTCAGAGAGTGAGAGTCTAGAGCACGATAGTATGCATATTGAGAAACACCTAATGTTTGCAGTGGTTTGAGGTAATGAGAGAGAGGAAAGACAGAGAAATAGAGAGTGGGATAAAGAAAAACGCAAGAGAGACCAAGGGCTTATTCAGAAAGACGTAGTCTGAGGAGCGGACTGGCAAAGAGATTTCTACTTTTCAATTTACATTACATTCTTGCCTTACCTGTCGTTGTGGCTGGCAACATGATATTCTTGCTCTTCAGCTCCAAATTTACCATAAACACCACAGTAGCCACCAGTCAGTAAGCATGCAAACTATTCAACAATGCAAGCAGCTTTTCATCTAAAACATATTACACTCTTGTATAATGCAAGTGCAACCAAACCATGTTACACTCTTTAATAATGCAACATTTCACATGCATGTGCAGACAATTATAGGGTTTATTTTCTTGTTCGTACACACATTAAATTAGCTTGTAAGACAATAGAACAGGTAGCTACTGCTAGCTAGCAACGTTAGCATATCAAACATGAATGTTTGTCCCTCATACGAATATAAAAGTACAGTGAAGTTATAATAGTGTCGTTCAGCTTAAAGTTACCTTAGAACAAACCAGGCTTCATTTTATCAACATCATGGAAGTCATTATATGAGGTAAAAGCATATTGCGACTGAAAACGTTGATAATTCCCTGGGGAGTTGATCAACTTCTTGTTTGCATAGGTAGATTGTATGGCTTTGTTTATATGTGTATTTCACATTATGTTGAGGTAAGAATCGGAGTATAATGCTTGTATGGATATCAACCCCAACACATGTTCATGTCATCGTCACCAATGAACTGCATTACAGTTAAAAGCAACCACCGATTTCTGTATGCTAGCTATAAGAAACTAGCTTATACGAATGGGAGTTAGCAGTCACTTCTTCTAAACCTGAAAAGGGACAACTTCTAAATGTTATATAGCGAAAACAGACAAATATATCCAAATCTGACTTAAGTAACCAGTGTAGGGCGCGAGATGCAACTGACATTTTTGAGGGGAGGAAAGAGGAAGCTTGCCTTGAAGCGCTGGGCATCTTGTTATGACATGCATTATCTGAATTAGGCCCAGAGAATTATACCTATGGAGGAGCGGCTTCTATGGAGGAACTTTGAATGTCTTTGAACTTCCGAGTTGGTTTAACATTGGACCAGAGAAAATGTTAGCTATCTTGCTAGCTAGCAAACAAGTTTGTGTGCTCACAGACACTTGTCTATCTATCAGTGCGTAGCAAGTAGCCGAAAGAGAAATTGGGATTTAAAAAAAATGAATTTAACTGTGATTTGGAGTGGCTTGTCTGAAGTCTTTCTTTCCTCATGTGTGTGTGTGCCCGCGGTTTTACCACAGTTTTCAAATGTGTGTAGTCTACTCTCTTGCCGGTGTTATCCCGGAGAGATGGAGAGTGGGAGATAGTTGTCTAATAAAATATGTTTCTACAAGCACCGCAAGCTGGCCAGGCACCAGGAAAGCGCCCCATCGTCCACCACCACTACCAAAACTTTGAACCAGCATACGTGTTTATATGCTATTGAGAGTGTTTATATGCTGTTTAATATGACATGTAGCCTATTTGAGATAATGTGCGCTTCTTACATTCACCTTTTCATATTTAAAAAATATATACTTTTCATTCAAATCCATATGGTTTAGTTTCAATACTTCAAAACCAAATGTTTTTTAAATGTATTTAACCTTTATTTAACTAGGCAAGTCAGTTAAGAACAAATTCTTATTTACATTGACGGCCTACCAAAAAGCAAAAAGAATCCTGCAGGGATGGGGGCTGGGATTTAAAATTAAAATAAATAAAATGAAAATATAGGACAAAACAAACATCACGACAAGAGAGACAACACAACACTACATAAAGAGAGACCTAAGACGACAACGTAGCATGGCAGCAACACATGATAACACAGCATGGTAGCAACACAATATGACAACAACATGGTAGCACACAACATGGCAGCAGCACAACATGTTAGCAGCACAAAACAGGGTACAAACATTGTTGGGCACAGACAACAGCACAAAGGACAAGAAGGTAGAGACAACAATACACCACGCAAAGCAGCCACAACTGTCAGTAAGAGTGTCCATGATTGAGTCTTTGAATGAAGAGATTTGAGATAAAACTGTCCAGTTTGAGTGTTTGTTGCAGCTCGTTCCAGTCGCTAGCTGCATCGAACTGAAAAGACGAGCGACCCAGGGATGTGTGTGCTTTGGGGACATTTAACAGAATGTGACTGGCAGAACGGGTGTTGTATGTGGAGGATGAGGGCTGCAGTAGATATCTCAGATGGGGGGAGTGAGACCTAAGAGGGTTTTTTAAATAAGCATCAACCAGTGGGTCTTGCGACAGGTATACAGAGATGACCAGTTTACAGAAAAATATAGAGTGCGGTGATGTGTCCTATAAGGACCATTGGTGGCAAATCTGATGGCCGAATGGTAAAGAACATCTAGCTGCTCGAGAGCACCCTTACCTGCCGATCTATACATTACATCTCCATAATCTAGCATGGGTAGGATGGTCATCTGAGTCAGGGTTAGTTTGGCAGCTGGGGTGAAAGAGGAGCGATTACGATAGAGGACACCAAGTCTAGATTGAACTTTAGCCTGCAGCTTTGATATGTGCTGAGAGAAGGACAGTGTACCATCTAGCCATACTCCCAAGTACTTGTATGAGGTGACTTCCTCAAGCTCTAAACCCTCAGAGGTGGTAATCACACCTTTGTGGAGAGGGGCATTCTTCTTACCAAACCACATTACCTTTGTTTTGGAGGTGTTCAGAACAAGGTTAAGGGTAGAGAAAGCTTGTTGGACACTAAGAAAGCTTTGTTGTAGAGCGTTTAACACAAAATCCTGAGAGAGGCCAGTAGAGTATAAGACTGTATCATTTGCATATACATGGATGAGAGAGCTTCCTACTGCCTGAGCTATGTTGTTGATGTAAATTGAGAAGAGCGTTTGGCCTAGGATCGAGCCTTGGGGTACACCCTTGGTGACAGGCAGTGGCTGAGACAGCAGATGTTATGACTTTATACACTGCACTCTTTGAGAGAGGTAGTTAGCAAACCAGGCCAAAGACCCCTCAGAGACACCAATACTCCTTAGCCGGCCCACAAGAATGGAACGGTCAAGCATATCAAATTCTTTGGCCAAGTCAATAAAATAGCAGCACAACATTGCTTAGAATCAAGGGCAATGGTGACATCATTGAGGACCTTTAAGGTTGCAGTGACACATCCATAACCTGAGGGGAAACCAGATTGCATACCAAAGAGAATCCTATAAACATCAAGAAAGCCAGTCAGTTGATTATTAACAAGTTTTTCCAACACTTTTGATAAACAGGGCAAAATAGAAATAGGCCTATAATAGTTAGGATCAGCTTGATCTCTCCCGTTCAATAAAGGACTAACCATGGCTGCCTTTCAAGCAATGGGAACCTCCCCAGAGAGGAGAGACAGGTTAAAAAAGTCAGAGATAGGCTTGGCGATTAAGTGGCATTCTAAAATATTCAACCCCCGTGGTATTTTTCCTATTTTGTTGCCTTACAACCTGGAATTAAATTGGATTTCTTGGGGGTTGTATCATTTGATTTACACAACATGCCTACCACTTTGAAGATGCAAAATGTTTTTTATTGTGAAACAAACAAGAATAAGACAAAAAACTTGAGCGTGCATAACTATTCACCCCCCCAAAGGCAATACTTTGTAGAGCCACCTTTTGCAGCAATTACAGCTGCAAGTCTCTTGGGGTATGTCTAGCCACTGGGATTTTTGCCCATTCTTCAAGGCAAAACTGCTCCAGCTCCTTCAAGTTGGATGGGTTCCACTGGTGTACAACAATCTTTAAGTCATACCACAGATTCTCAATTGGATTGAGGTCTGGGCTTTGACTCAGGCATTCCAAGACATTTAAATGTGTCCCCTTAAACCACTCAAGTGTTGCTTTAGCAGTATGCTTAGGGTCATTGTCCTGCTGGAAGGTGAACCTCCGTCAGAGTCTCAAATCTACACACAGGTGGACTTTATTTAATTAATTATGTGACTTCTGAAGGTAATTGGTTGTACCAGATCTCATTTTTGAAACAAGTAATTATTTTCATTTCACTTCACCAATTTGGACTATTTTGTGTATGTCCATTACATGAAATCCAAATAAAAATCTATTTAAATTACAGCTTGTAATGCAACAAAATAGAAAAAACACCAAGGGGGATGAATACTTTTGCAAGGCAGCAACCTTAAAGAAGAAAGGGTCTAAACCATCTGGGTCAGATGGTCAAGTTTTGGGGTCAAGTTTAAGGAGCTCCTTTAGCACCTCAGACTCAGATACCGCTTACAGGGAGAGACTTTGTAGCAGGGCAGGGGGAAAAGAGGGAGGAGCATCGGGGCTGGTCACATTAAAATGGGTGGGAGATGAGGACATCGGAATCAAATAGTCAAATAGGAATCCTGACTTAATGAAGTGGTGATTAAAGAGCTCAGCCATGTGCGTCTTGTCAAGAACAACCACATCCACAACTTTAAGGGACATGGGCAGCTGTGAGGAGGAGGGTTTATTCTCCAGGTCTTTAACCGTTTTCCAGCACTTATTGGGGTTAGACCCACAGAGAGAGAACTGCTCCATAAAGTAACTATCTTTGGCCTTCCGGATAGCCTGAGTGCACTTATTTCTCATTTGCCTGAACGAGAGCCAGTCAGCCTGAGTATGAGTGTGCCGAGCCTTTTGCCAAATGCAAATCTTGAGGTGAAGGCATGCAGGAGTCATGAGGCAAATAGCAAAATGCACAAGAAAAAATTAATTAAAGACTTGGGGCTAGACATTGTAAGTTCAGAGTCACTTGCCCCAACAGTGCCTGTGTGCTGGAAGCGATCGAAAGCTCGGTAGAAAGGGGGGAGTGTGGTGGGGGTATCTGTACCAGACAGGGGGAGGGAGACAAGCCAGGGCAGACGGTGAACAGATCGCTAAGTGGAATCCAAGCAGCAGTGCAGCAGGCTGCGGGAGTAGGTGTCACACTCACATGGACGAAGCTTTATTTCTGGAGGCAGATTTCTTGTAGAAAATGCAAGTGGATGGCCCTGAACAGCAGGAGGGTGCTTCAAGACCTCTGGATTTGGGAGGGGTAGCCTGTGAGACTCCTGCCATGTGTTGGGCTCAAAGGCGTCGACACCTTTCACTTCACGCCTCAATGCTAAGTGAAGGTTATGCTGTGGAGGGTAGCATCTTGTATATATCCCTGCCGAAACGGTAGGTCCAGGTAGTGACAAAAACAGATTGGTGTTGGTTAAATTGTGATTTGAATGAATGGAGTGAATTTAGAGCGAGAGTTTTTTTTCCTGTGAGTGCTGAGCATTTTTTTGCGGCGTGACCTGCTCCATGAGCGATGAGCGGGATTTCCAACTGCTCAACTCTGCTCACATGCTCTGTTCTAGACTAGAGTAAACAAATGTGACAAAGGCCTACATATTTTTTAGCAGCTCTAGTATTGTATGGGTTTACCGTCATCTAGGATAAACTTGGGCCTGAAATGAAAATAGGGTCCCCTGAGAAACTGTAATTGTATCAAACAAATGAAGTGGTTATCAGTGGCAGTCAGTGCCGTTTAAGATGAGGGAGGATTATTTATTTTTTTATGAGCATGGCCTTGTTTCTATTACAGCATATTGAATGACTGTTATTCATATTCCATTCACCCCGTTCAATGTAACATCGATAGGTTTAGGCTACTACATGATACTCACATTTTCCCTATACTATTGTTTCTGTTGGACAAAATTAGGTATGTTTATCCACATTTTGTTCAGTTTGCTTCCGTTTAAGAAATGTTTTTCAACAGAAATGGCGGAATGAATACACCCCTGATCACACACGGTTCACTTTCATAGCAGCCACATACAAACAGCTCGTTGGATTCATTCTTGCGTCTCCACACTCTCCTCCTCTCACCGTTTCCCTTCGCTTGTGGACTTCAATGCACATCAGCTGTCTGTGACCAGGCGAAAAAAACTTTCCAAGCCAACCTTCATATCATAACCGCTAGCCACTACACACAGCTTACATTGTTGTCACAATATTAGCTAAAGTCTCATCATAGTCAACATATCAAATAGAATTAACATGTTAGTAAACCTGCTACAATCATGCAGTGCACTGTACAGTCAGTAAGCAGTTCAGCAGTTACACCGGCGGGCCCCGGTGGAAATACATTTGTAAAACCAAAAGCTTACGTTGACTTGAAAGTGTTCCTGTGTTGGATAGTCATAGCCAGCTAGCTAACATATAATCCCTCTGTTTGAACCGGGTGTTTGAGTAGGCTAAACTAGCTAGCTGTATTCGCCAGCTAAGTAAGTGGGCTCCCGAGTGACACATCGGTCTAAGGCAGTGCTAGAGGCGTCACTACAGACACCCTGGTTCGAATCCAGGCTGAATCACAACCGGCCATGATTGGGAGTCCCATAGGGCGGTGCACAATTGGCCGTTGGCCGGTGTAGGCCGTCATTGTAAATAAGAATTTGTTCTTAACTGACTTGCCTAGTAAAATAAAAAAAAAGTGAAAATATAGCTAGCTCTCTCATTTTTGAATAAATGAATTTGTTCAAAACTGTTCAACTATTGTTTGTGTCTTTCTGAGTCAACTACTCATCACATTTTATGCATTGCAGTACTAGCTTGCTGTAGCTTATGCTTTCAGTACTAGATTAATTCTCTGATCCTTTGATTAGGTGGACAACATGTCAGTTTATGCTGCAAGAGCTCTGATAGGTTGGAGGACGTCCTCCGGAAGTTGTCATAATTACTGTGTAAGTCTATGGAAGGGGGTGAGAACCATGATCCTCCTAAGTTTGTTTTGAAGTCAATGTACCCAGAAGAGGACGGAAGCTAGCTGTCCTCCGGCTACACCCTATAGAGTGCTGTGTATATTCGTATGTTTTGTATTTAATTTTTTATGAATTTTTCCTTAAAAAATATATATATATATTTTTACCCCTTTTTCGTGGTATCCAATTGGTAGTTACAGTCTTGTCTCATCGCTGCAACCCCCGTACGTACTCGGGAGAGGCAAAGGTCGAGAGCCGTGCATCCTCCGACACACGACCCAACCAAGCCGCACTGCTTCTTGACACAATGCCCGCTTAACCCGGAAGCCAGCCACACCAATGTGTCCGAGGAAACACTGTACACATGGCGACCGTGTCAGTGTGCATGCGCCTGGCCCGCCACAGGAGTCGCTAGAGCGTGATGGGACAAGGACATCCCTGCTGGCCAAACCCTCCTTTAACCCGGACGACGCTGCGACAGAGCCTGGACTCAAACCAGAATCTCTAGTGGCACAGCTCGCACTGCGATGCAGTGCTTTAGAACACTGCGCCACTCAGGAGGCCCTACAGAGTGCTGTTGAGGTTACTGTAGAACATTGCAAGACAGTGTGTTTAATTCAATTATTTGGTGACGTGAATATATTTAGTATAGTTTTATCTAAAAAGGGTAACTTTTTAAATGTTTCACTATTTAAATTTGTATTATATGGTGGTTATAGAATACAACCTTTTAGTGTCAATTAAGAAACATTTACACAATGAGAACTTGCTTTCATGTTATTATTTTGTGTTGGGACAGCCTGCAAGACATAGAATAGAATATGAACAAACAGCCAGCGTTAAGGGAATATAATTTTTCAAAGTTGGGTCCCTTGCCTTTTCTATTGTGAGTTTGGGTGTTGCAGAACACGTTTGGGGATACTTTTATATCTGCGTTTTAGAGATGTGTGTCGCTATGGTAACCAGCAGCTTTAATTAGCCTGGCATAGATTGGCATAGGTTATTATTCTATTCAGTATTATACATTATTTAATAAATTCTGCCCCACAAAGGAAAATGCCACTGATGTCACTGGTGTATTGTATTCAGATTCTGTTTGTTATAGTTTCCATATCATTGGAGAGTCAGGGGTTGTTCACTGTTATTAAAAAAGAACAATAACAATTTAATCTGTCCAATAGTTATGTTTTTACTACTACAGCATGTTCAGTTTCTGACAAGTATTTTTAGCTGTTGGACAAGTAAAAAAACAGTCCCACTTATCCGAAGGACTGAATAAAAAATGCCTGGAATGTAAAAGAACGTTCTTAACCAGTTCCCATGCTTTTAAATGAATGGTTCTGTTCCTGAACAGTATAGATCCCTATTGTTTTCGGTTTTGTTCCTCAAATAATTTTGTTATTTTCTGTTTTTTGGTTCTGTTCACTGAAACGGTTCCAACCCTTGCAGGTGAGTGTCGTGCACTACCGCCTGGAGGTAGCGGTCAAGACGTGACAAGTTCGCAAGTTTATATTACAGTTAAAGGTCTAGGCTAGCCAAGGGTATTTTCTAGTCATCTCTAGGCAATCTCCCCTAGTGATAATAGGTTCCACGGTAGAAAGAAAAACATAGAGGCTTTTCTCATTGACAAAAGTTGGAGAGGCAGCGCGACAACTTTTCAATTTACTTAATGTGTAGGCTTGCTACATTAACTTTTCACATTATGAACAGAACGTCATGTTCCGCAAGAGGGTTCGGCAACTGGCATTTACTGTAAATATCCTTATGAAATATCCAAGTATAGCTACTAGCCAGCATGCTTCAAGTATGAAAGTGCCTTTTCATCTTAACCATAATACACATTAAAAAAATGTAACAAAACCACATTAGACTCTTGAATAATGCAACACAATACCCCTTAAGCAAAAACAGGTTTTTAGAATGTTTTGCTAATAAACATTTACATAAGTATTCAGACCCTTTACTCAGTACTTTGTTGAAGCACCTTTGGCAACGATTACAGCATCAAGTCTTCTTGGGTATGACACTACAAGCTTGGCACACCTTTATTTGGGGAATTTCTCCCATTCTTCTCTACAGATCCTCAGGTTGGATGGGGTGCGTCACTGCGCAGCTATTTTCAGGTCTCTCCAGAGTTAATTTGGGTTCAAGTCCGGGCTCTGGCTGGGCCACTCAAGGATATTCAGAGACTTGTCCTGATGCCACTTCTGCGTTGTCTTGGCTGTGTGCTTAGGGTCGTTGTCCTGTTGGAAGGTGAACCTTCGTCCCAGTGTGAGGTCCTGAGCGCTCTGGAGCAGGTTTTCATCAAGGATCTCTCTGTACTTTGCTCCGTTCATCTTTCCCTAGACCTGACTAGTCTCCCAGTCCCTGCTGCTGAAAAACATCCCCACAGCATGCGGCCACCACCATGCTTCACCGCAGCATTACGGTGAAGGTCTGTGATGAAGTCAACAGCTATGTCGGACCAGGGCCTGTGAGGGATTGGCGAAGGTTGTAGCTTACCAGAAGGGAGATGATGGGGGGCTTTTGGTTTGGGCGCAGACTGGACAGGAGAGTAAGTAATCCCTTACGTCGGATGCCAGTGAGGACCACCAGAATTTACGGGCTAGAATTTACGGTGGTTCGTGTAATGCCCGGATGTCCTGACCCCAAGGATGTGAAACACCCTTGCATCAGTTGGGGTCTAACAGCTGCTGGTACGTAACTCTTCCCAGCTGGTGTCTCAGGAGGAGCCGGGTCTGAGGTTAAAGCCTCTTGTACGGCAGAGTGAACCTCCCACTGTACCGGTCCCATAATGCAAGAGCAAGGAAGAATGAGTGTTGGGTCTGAGTTACTGGTCGGAAGGTCAAACTGGCGGGAGAGAGCATCAGCTTTACGTTTTTCTTTCCAGGGATGTAAGTAACATGAAAATGGAAGCGTGTGAAGAGAGCCCACCGGGCTTGTCTGGAGTTCAACCTTTTGGCCCCTCTGATATATTCCAGATTACGATTATCTGTTAGGACGAGAAAGGGATGTTGTGCGCCCTCCAACCAGTGGCATCACTCCTCGAGGGCCAGCTTGATGGTGAAGATAACTGTTCCCAATATCGTAATTCCTCTCAGCGGAGGATAACTTCCTGGAGAAGAAGGCACAGGGATGTGATTTTGGAGGTGTTCCCACCCACTGAGAGAATATGGGTCCTACTTCGGAGGCATCCACCTCCAGGGTGAAAGGAAGGGTCGGATCAGGTTTGGCGAAGGACAGGAGCCGAGGTGAAGAGACTTTTTCAAGTTGTTGAAAGCAGTCAGGGCAGTATCAGTCCATTGAAGGACCCGGGTCTTTTGGGTGGTAAGGGCAGTGAGGGGAGAGGCAGTAGAACCGGCGATAGTAGTTGGAGAACCCAATGAAACGTTGGAGTTCCTTAATTGTGGTGGGTTTGGGCCAGTTACTGACGGCGGTGACTTTGTTCTCATCCATGCGGACCCCTCAATGTGTCAGTACAAAACTGAGGAAGTTTACCGAGGTTACATGGAAGGTGCTCTTTTCAGTCTTCACATACAGGTTATGGTCAAGGAGCTGTTGAATAACCTTTTGCACATGCTGTATGTGTTCCTTCAGGGAGTGGAAGTAAATCAGCATGTCATCAAAGACGATGAGAAAGCGATTGATCATAACCTGGAAAACCTCTTTCATAAAGGATTGGAAGACGGCGGGGGCGTTAGTAAGGCTGTAGGGCATGACCAGGCATTCGTAGTGCCCTCATGCGGTGATAAAGGCCGTCTTCCATTCGTCGCCTTCACGTATACGGACAAGGTCATATGCACTTTGCAAGTCGAGTTTTGTATAGATGTTGGTGCGGCCCACTTGTTCAAGACTCACTGGGATCAGAGGAAAACAGTTTGACCCTGACATCCTAAGATTGAATCATACTACACCGGCTCCGACGCTCGTCGGATGTGGCAGGGCTTGCAAACTATTACAGACTACAAAGGGAAGCGCAGCCGCGAGCTGCCCAGTGACACGAGCCTACCAGACGAGCTAAATCACTTCTATGCTCGCTTCGAGGCAAGCAAAACTTAGGCATGCATGAGAGCATCAGCTGTTCCGGACGACTGTGTGATCACGCTCTCCGTAGCCAACGTGAGTAAGACCTTTAAACAGGTCAACATTCACAAGGCTGCGGGGCCAGATGGATTACCAGGACGTGTGCTCCTGGCATGTGCTGACCAACTGGCAGGTGTCTTCACTGACATTTTCAACATGTCCCTGATTGAGTCTGTAATACCAACATGCTTCAAGCAGACCACCATATTCCCTGTGCCCAAGAACACAAAGGCAACTTGCCTAAATGACTACAGACCCGTGGAACTCACGTCCGTAGCCATGAAGTGCTTTGAAAGGCTGGTAATGGCTTACATCAATACCATTATCCCAGAAACCCTAGACCCACTCCAATTTGCATACCGCCCAAACAGATCCACAGATGATGCAATCTCTATTGCACTCCACACTGCCCTTTCTCACCTGGACAAAAGGAACACCTATGTGAGAATGCTATTCATTGACTACAACTCGGCGTTCAACACCATAGTACCCTCAAAAGCTCATCACTAAGCTAAGGAACCTGGGACTGAACACCTCCCTCTGCAACTGGATCCTGGACTTCCTGACCGGCCGCCCCCAGGTGGTGAGGGTAGGTAGCAACACATCTGCCACGCTGATCCTCAACACTGGAGCTCCCCAGGGGTGCGTGCTCAGTCCCCTCCTGTACTCCCTGTTCACCCACGACTGCATGGCCAGGCACGACTCCAACACCATCATTAAGTTTGCTGACGACACAACAGTGGTAGGCCTGATCAACGACAACGACGAGACAGCTTATAGGGAGGAGGTCAGAGACCTGGCCGGGTGGTGCCAGAATAACAACCTAACCTCAACGTAACCAAGACTAAGGAGATGATTGTGGACTACAGGAGAAGGAGCACCGAGCACGTCCCCATTCTCATCGACGGGGCTGTAGTGGAGCAGGTTGAGAGCTTCAAATTCCTTGGTGTCCACATCAACAACAAACTAGAATGGTCCAAACACACCAAGACAGTTGTGAAGAGGGCACGACAAAGCCTATTCCCCCTCAGGAAACTAAAAAGATTTGGCATGGGTCCTGAGATCCTCACAAGGTTCTACAGCTGCAACATCGAGAGCATCCTGACCGGTTGCATCACTGCCTGGTACGGCAATTGCTCAGCCTCCGACCGCAAGGCACTTCAGAGGGTAGTGCGTATGGCCCAGTACATCACTGGGGCAAAGCTGCCTGCCATCTAGGACCTCTACACCAGGCGGTGTCAGATGAAGGCCCTGAAAATTGTCAAAGACCCCAGCCACCCCAGTCATAGACTGTTTTCTCTACTACTGCATGGCAGGCGGTACCGGAGTGCCAAGTCTAGGACAAAAAGGCTTCTCAACAGTTTTTACCCCCAAGCCATAAGACTCCTGAATAGGTAACGAAATGGTTACCCGGACTATTTGCATTGTGTGCCTCCTCCAACCCCTCTTTTACACTGCTGCTACTCTCTGTTTATCTTATATGCATAGTCACTTTAACTATACATTCATGTACATACTACCTCAATTGGCCCGACCAACCAGTGCTCCCGCACATTGGCTAACGGGGCCAGCTGCATTGTTTCCCACCACCCGCCAACCCCTCTTTTTACGCTACTGCTACTCCCTGTTCATCATATAAGCATAGTCACTTTAACCATACCCACATGTACATACTACCTCAATAAGCCTGACTAACAGGTGTCTGTATATAGCCTTGCTACTCTTATTTTCAAATGTCTTTTTACTGTTGTTTTATTTCTTTACTTACCTACACACACACACACACACATACTTTTTTTTCTCCACACTATTGGTTAGAGCTTGTAAGGTCTACACCTGTTGTATTCGGCACACGTGACAAATAAACTTTGATTTGATTTGATCTGTCTTTGACGTTCGATACACGGGAGAGGAGCATGGCCCAACTGCATGGGCTCTGGAAGACTCGGACGGGATGACAGAATCATGGAAAGAGAAGGTTGCGGGTTCCTGGATGGCAGAGTTTTTCAGCGGTCGGCGATGAGGTGGTCGATGGAGATGGACATACGAATGTATTGATTTAAATCCTGAAGGTCACCTCCACAGGCCAGCTCCGCCTGAAGTTCCCTGTTGAACCCTCTTCAGTAGACAGTAAGTAAAGCAGCCTCACTCCATCCACTTCCTGCAGCCATGGTGCAGAACTTGAGGGCATACTCGGCAGCTGAATTGCGTCCTTGTTGAAGTTCTATGAGGTCTCCTATAGGACGACCGGAAGGAGAGTGATCTCTTTGAAGAGGGTGTGGAAATGGGTCTCGGATCTGAGTTCTGTGCTGTTGGCAGTCCATATGGCGGTGGCCCAATCCAGGGCTTTGCCTGTGATTAGAGACAACAAAATCCACCCTGCTCTTGTCGGTGGCGAAGTTAGTGGGGTTGTGCTCAATGAATTTGCTGCATTGCGTCAGAAATCCCTGACAATTCCCAGGTGAACCGTCATATTTTCCAGGCATGGATATGAATGAAGGAGGGCTATGGGTTAGGGATAGGCTGGAGGAGAAGATGGCAGATTTCCTCCATACACTCCTCTTTCTGGGTTAGGCGCCGTTGTAGCGCCACGGAATCCATTCCGTTTTTAGGTGAGGTATTCTGTAATGAATACTAATGGAGAAAAAGGTGTAGATTCACGCGTAGAGCGTGGCAGGTGTTTATTTCGCTTTTGCAGAAGGCAGGAATCGTGGTCACAGGCAGGCAATGGTCTATCAAAAATGATAGATAGGGCTACGTTCAAGAATACAACAAAACAGAACACAAGGTTGACTAAGAAAATAAATACAGAACCTTAGAGACAAAGCCCTAGTAGCCATCGTGTGGTGATGTCACCCGCCCTGAGACCTGAAGTACTGTTATTCTAGCCTATCCAAAATCATGTTTTTTGTAGGATAATGGACGCTGCTTTTCAGGGTATGAAGTGCTGTTCTGGACAGGATTTGCATCCTAGGTCTGCCATACAGGGATTGTTACATCCACACCAATGACCAATGGGTGGCAGGTAGCCTAGTGGTTTAGAGCGTTGGCCCAGTAACTGAAAGGCCGCTGGTTCGGCTCCTTGAGCCATTTTGCCCTCGAGCAATGTAGAGTAGTTGTTGTTAACCCCCAAAAACAACTGCTCCCCGGACGTCGGAACCTGCACATCCAGTAGCTAAATCTGTAGGAGCAAGGTCTATGCATTGATACTTTTAGCAGTATTTTTGTAGTCCAACAACCAATTCTAACAGTAAACCAGTAGCATATATAACAGATTGGAGATATACCCTTCAGTCTCTCCAGGAATTTCTTTTAGACCTTCGTCCGTTGACAGGGTTCAGCAGCTTTCACAGGTCTCTGTATCTGAGGTTATGAAATATAGAAATTAGACCAGGACTTGCTTCATTATTCTCAAGTGATATAACATTTAATAATTCGTTGCAGTTGTGTTTTTGTATTGTCATAGTTCTCGCTTTGGGACTGAAAATATGTTCATTAGCTATCTAGCTTAGCTACAGTGCCTTCAGAAACTATTCATACCCCTTGACTTATTCCACATTTTGTTGTGTTACAGCCTGAATTCAAAATGTCTTAAATAAATCTAAAATCTCACCCATCTACAAACAATACCCCATAATTACAAAGTGAAAACATGTTTTTAGGCATTTCAGCAAATGTATTGAAAATGAAATACAGAAATCGAATTTACATAAGTATTCACACCCCTGAGTCAATACATGTTAGAATCACCTTTGGTATCAATTACGGCTGTGAGTCTTTCTGAGAGCTTTTCACACTTGAATTGTACAATATTTGCACATTATTCTTTAAACAATTCTTCAAAGTATGTGAAGTTGGTTGTTGATCATTGCGAGACAACCATTTTCAAGTCTTGCCATAGATTTTAAAGCCGATTTAAGTCAAAACTGTAACTAGGCAACTACAGTGTATATTTGGGCTTATGTTTTAGGTTATTGTCCTGCTGAAGGTTGAATTTGTCTCCCAGCGCCTGGTGGAAAGCAGACTGAACCAGGTTTTCCTCTAGGAATTTGCCTGTGCTTAGCTCTATTCCGTTTCTCTTTATCCTAACAAAAACTCCTAGTCCTTGCGAATGGCGGCAGCCACCACCAAGCGTGAAAATATTAAGAGTGGTACAACAGTGATCTGTTGTGTTGGATTTTCCCCAAACATAAAGATAATTTCTTTGCCACATTTTTTTGCAGTTTTACTTTAGTGCCTTATTGCAAACAGGATAGATGTTTGGGAATATTTTTTATTCAGTACAGGCTTCCTTCTTTTGACTCTGTTATTTAGGTACGTATTGTGGAGTAACTACAATGGTGTTAATCCATCCTCAGTTCTCTCCTATCACAGCCATTACACTCTGTAACTGTTTTCAACTCAACATTGGTGAAATCCCTGAGCAGTTTCCTTCCTCTCCTGCAACTAAGTTAGGTAGGAGGCCTGTATCTTTGTAGTGATTGGATGTATTGATACACCATCCAAGTGTAATTAATAACTTCACCATGCTCAAAGAGATATTCAATGTCTTTTCTTTTGTTGCCGTTCTTTGCGAGGCATTGGAAAACCTCCCTGGTCTTTGTGGTCGAATCTGTGTTTGAAATTCACTGCTGCACCGAGGGACCTTACAGATAATTGAGATGAGGTAGTCATTCGAAAATCATGTCCATGCAATTTATAATGTGACTTGTTAAGCAAATGGTTACTCCTGAATTTATTTAAGTTTGCCATAACAAAGAGGTTGAATACTTATTGACTCAAGACATTTCAGCTTTGAAGTATTCAGACCCTTTTACTTTTTCCACATTTTGTTACATTGCAGCCTTATTCTAAAATGGATTAAATACATATATTTTTCCTCCTCAATCTACACACAATACCCCATAATGACAATGTGAAAACAGGTTTTTATACAAATGTGCCCAACAATGTTTGTACCCTGTTTTGTGCTGCTGCCATGTTGTGTTGCTACCATGTTGTTGGCATGTTGTGTTGCTACCATGCTGTGTTGTCATGTGTTGCTGCCATGCTATGTTGTTGTCTTAATCTCTCTTTATGTAGTGTTGTCTCTCTTGTCATGATGTGTGTTTTGTCCTATATTTTTATTTAATTTATTTCTAATCCCAGCCCCCATCTCCGCAGGAGGCCTTTTGCCTTTTGTAAGGCTGTCATTGAAATAAGAATTTGTTCTTAACTGATTTGCCTAGTTAAATAAAGGTTAAATAAATGAAACAAAGGACAAAAAATGTACGTAAGTATTCAGACCCTGAATACTACATGCTATGAGACTCGAAATTGAACTCAGGTACATCCTGTTTCCATTGATCATCCTTGACATGTTTATACAACTTGATTGGAGTCCACTTGTGGTAAATTTAATTGATTTGACATGATTTGGAAAGGCACACACCTGTCCATATAAATTCCCACAGTTGACAGTGCATGTCAGAGCAAATACCAAGCCATGAGGTCGAAGGAATTGTCCATAGAGCTCCGAGACAGGATTGTGTCGAGGCACAGATCTGGGGAAGGACACCAAAACATTTCTGCAGCATTGAAGGTCCACAAGAACACAGTGGCCTCCATCATTCTTAAATGGAAGAAGTCTGAAACCACCTAGACTCTTCCCAGAACTGGCCGCCCGGCCAAACTGAGAAATTGGAGGAGAAGGGCCTTGGTCAGGGAGGTGACCAAGAACCCAATGGATACTCTGAAGGAGCTTGAGAGTTCCTCTGTGGAGATGGGAGAATCTTCCAGAAGGATAAACATCTCTGCAGCACTCCATCAATCATGCCTTTATGGTAGAGTGGCCAGACGGAAGCCACTCCTCAGTAAAAGCACATGACAGCCCGCTTGGAGTTTGCCAAAGGCACCTAAAGTCTCTCAAACCATGAGAAAGAAGATTCTCTGGTCTGATGAAATCAAGAATGAACTCTTTGGCCTGAATGCCAATTGTCACGTCTGACGGAAACCTGGCACCATCCCTACGGTGAAGCATGATGGTGGCAGCATCATGCTGTGGGGATGTTTTTCAGCGACAGGGACTGGGAGACTAGTCAGGATCGAGGGAAAGATGAACGGAGCAAACTACAGAGAGATCCTTAATAAAAACTTGCTCCAGAGCGCTCAGGACCTTAGACTGGGGCAAAGGTTCACCTTCCAACAGGACAACGACCCTAAGCACACAGCCAAGACAACACAGGAGTGGCTTCGGGACAAGTCTCTGAATGTCCTTGAGTGGCCCAGCCAGAGGCCGGACTTGAAACAGATTGAACATCTCTGGAGAGACCTGAAAATATCTCTGCAGCAACGCACCCCATCCAACCCGATAAAGCTTGAGAGGATCTGTAGAGAAGAATGGGAGAAACTCCCCAAATACAGATGTGCCAAGCTTGTAGCGTCATACCCAAGAAGACTCGAGGCTGTAATCACTGCCAAAGTTGCTTCAACAAAGTACTGAGTAATGGTTCTGAATAGTTATTTAAATATGATATTTCAGCTTTACTAAAATGTCTAAAAAACAGTTTTTTCTTTGTAATTATGGGTTATTGTGTGTAGATTGATGAGAGGAATAAAACTATTTAATCAATTTTAGAATAAGGCTGTAACGTAACAAAATGCTGAAAAAGTCAAGGGGTCTGAATACTTCCTGAATGCACTTTAATTCCACTTTGACATTATGGGGTATTGTGTATAGGCCTGTGACACAAAATCTCTATTTAAAACATTTGGAAAAAGTCAAGAGGTTTGAATACTTTCTCAAGGCACTGTCATGACCTGCCTCTTTTTGGGTATAGCTAGTGGCTTCCCCTCTCTCTCCCGCTCTCTCCTACACCTAGGTTCTGTTATCTCGGGTCATACATTCCTGGAGGAGACTCTCTTCCCCTGGCCATACAGAAAGAGACACATAGAGAGAACAACGGATTTCACATGGCGAACTCCTAAATCCCCAAAATGAGGATTTGATACAAAATGTCCACTTGTGAGGAGGTGGGAATGGTCCGTGGACACTTAAGGGACGGGTATGACGAGTGTGTTTCATTTGGTGACCTCAGAGAGGACAGGAAACACACATAACTATATCTCTGAATATGTACATTTCTCAATTATGGGGTTTGCATCTAATTCTTGTATAAAATGAATGAGTAAAGATGAAACTATTTGTGAAATGATGTAAGGTGATGTTGAACTTTCAATGAAAGAGAATTGTATTCCCTTTGTATTCCTGTGAGCACAGACATGATCTGGCGTCATGGAACAGCCCTTTTCTACTGTTACGAATAAAAAACCCTCCTGAGGAAATCCTCTTTAGACTACGTGTACCTCGATGGACACCGAGGGGGCACAGGTTAAGTTTAGAACACAAAAATATCAGTGTCCGCTAAGGTTGCAATGGTTGTTGAATTTCTAACCATGCCACGTGGAGCATTGGCTACACGGGTGGAAATGGTTAAACTCTGAGACTATCGATCCCGACAGAATAAGAGCAAATCTTAGATACTAATTACTAACCTGCAACTAGAAATTATGTCAACCTGGGATGCGAAGACCGACAACCGCCAAATCATCTATTCCATGAGAACATTTCTGAATGGTACTCTGAAGTATCCATTCTAACCACAAAATACTGATCTTCAGGGAAGCAGAGAGAGAGACGATGATGAACTGACTCTCCAACAGAGATCATGACGACACACTGGGCGTAAATATATATTGATTGCAATTATTCCTGAATTAGTGAGCGTTCATGTGCAAAGGATTAGCATTTCAATTATAATAATTATCAACTGTGTAGTGACTCCTTTTGTTCTTACCCGCCTTTTCAGTCCACACCCACTTACAAATCTAGTTGTAAACGCCCCTATGAGAACAGTGAGGAGCAGACAGGCCCCTAGACGGGGATAATCTTAGAACACATCTAAGATATTACTGAGGTGTACCACACTGGTCGTAGAAGAAGTCCAGTGGACTTCCACCTCAAACAAATGGCAAAAAATATATATAAATAGTCATGCCTTGCCATGTGTAGGTTCAACTACAATACAACTAATTAAATGCTCTAATCATGTGTTCCAGTAGGATAATATTTCAGAATAAATCGGTAGGATAACTGGTCCCCTTGAGTACCAGTACCAATGCCAGCAACAGTCAGTCCAGCTACAATCAATAAGAAGGTTAGAGACCTAACCAATCAAATTACCCTTGACAACAGCGAGTTAGTAGTCACTCAGAGTGCAACATGGGGAAGGGAATCTCCAGAGCACACTTCCAATGGTTAACACACATGCCACTAATAAATAGAACCCTCCATTGAGGAGGAAAATTATTAGAAGTCATGAACCATGATCACACCACTTACGACTGGTCCAATTCACTTCCGTCGTGAGGTTAGTTCCTCCGTGGATAACATAGCTATGAAATAGACTTCATACCTAGCGCCACTACAATAGTGGAAGACACAGTGACTTGTAGTAAAACCACTACAGACTCCCTCAACACCAATTCTGACTGACCTCCAGGCATTGACCTGAAAATTACCTGATTACGTCAGACTCATTCTGAACAAGTTGTAATCTGCCAGGATACTTGGTTTTCTTCCCTTGACATCCACGCTAGTGTGTAAGCATAAACGCACATGCACAACGGAACATCCAATTAGGATTTACGCTAGGATCACTTAAGGGTCCGGGCAAAATACCAGCCTTAGTAAAGTTGAACATTTACTTTGAGGCCTTTGACTCTACAGTTACATTACTCACCAGTTTTCTTTCCAGAAGACCAGAAGTCATCCCTGTAGACTCCCCAAGACTAGTGCCTTACAGCTGTAGACTTATCATACGGTTATCAACTTAGGATAGGGCCTAAGCAACACACCAAGTAGGAAAACCCTAGATATGACATTAGAGACAATGCCATGATTGTCATTTTGCCAGGACATTGGACATATATAGAAGAAAGTCCAATTAAATGATTTTGGTGTGAGAACTATATTTTGTATATATTTTGTTTATGCTTTCATTCCTTTTCGGTTCAGTTCCTTTGACACTTAGGAAGGGATAGAGCCATAAACAAAGTCCCCATACAACCATCACTTAGTGCCACAACGCCGCTCATTGGGGAATGAATGTGAATATATATATATATATATATATACAGTATATCACAAAAGTGAGTACACCCCTCACATTTTTGTAAATATTTGAGTATATCTTTTCATGTGACAACACTGAAGAAATGACACTTTGCTACAATGTAAGGTAGTGAGTGTACAGCTTGTATAACAGTGTAAATTTGCTGTCCCCTCAAAATAACTCAACACACAGCCATTAATGTCTAAACCGCTGGCAACTAAAGTGAGTACACCCCTAAGTGAAAATGTCCAAATTGGGCCCAAAGTGTCAATATTTTGTGTGGCCACCATCATTTTCCAGCACTGCCTTAACCCTCTTAGGCATGGAGTTCACCAGAGCTTCACAGGTTGCCACTGGAGTCCTCTTCCACTCCTCCATGATGACATCACGGAGCTGGTGGATGTTAGAGACCTTGCACGCCTCCACCTTCCGTTTGAGGATGCCCCACAGATGCTCAATAGGGTTTAAGTCTGGAGACATGCTTGGCCAGTCCATCACCTTTACCCTCAGCTTCTTTAGCAAGGCAGTGGTCGTCTTGGAGGTGTGTTTGGGGTCGTTATCATGTTGGAATACTGCCCTGCGGCCCAGTTTCCGAAGGGAGGGGATCATGCTCTGCTTCAGTATGTCACAGTACATGTTGGCATTCATGGTTCCCTCAATGAACTGTAGCTCCCCAGTGCCGGCAGCACTCATGCAGCCCCAGACCATGACACTCCCACCACCATGCTTGACTGTAGGCAAGACACACTTGTCTTTCTACTCCTCACCTGGTTGCCGCCACACACGCTTGACACCATCTGAGCCAAATAAGTTTATCTTGGTCTCATCAGACCACAGGACATGGTTCCAATAATCCATGTCCTTAGTCTGCTTCTCTTCAGCAAACTGTTTGCGGGCTTTCTTGTGCATCATCTTTAGAAGAAGCTTCCTTCTGGGACGACAGCCATGCAGACCAATTTGATGCAGTGTACGGCGTATGGTCTGAGCACTGACATGCTGACCCCCCACCCCTTCAACCTCTGCAGCAATGCTGGCAGCACTCATACTTCTATTTCCCAAAGACAACCTCTGGATATGATGCTGAGCACATGCACTCAACTTCTTTGGTCGACCATGGCCAGGCCTGTTTTGAGTGGAACCTGTCCAGTTAAACCGCTATATGGTCTTGGCCACCGTGCTGCAGCTCAATTTCAGGGTCTGGGCAATCTTCTTATAGCCCAGGCCATCTTTATGTAGAGCAACAATTATTTTTTTCAGATCCTCAGAGAGTTCTTTGCCATGAGGTGCCATGTTGAACTTCCAGTGACCAGTCAGTATGAGGGAGTGTGAGAGCGATGATACCAAATTTAACACACCTGCTCCCCATTCACACCTGAGACCTTGTAACACTAACGAGTCACATGACACCGGGGAGGGAAATGGCTAATTGGGCCCAATTTGGACATTTTCACTTAGGGGTGTACTCACTTTTGTTGCCAGCGGTTTAGACATTAATGGCTGTGTGTTGAGTTATTTTGAGGGGACAGCAAATTTACACTGTTATACAAGCTGTACACTCACTACCTTACATTGTAGCAAAGTGTCATTTCTTCAGTGTTGTCACATGAAAAGATATACTCAAATATTTACAAAAATGTGAGGGGTGTACTCACTTTTGTGATATACTGTATATATATTGTGAGTGTGTGTGCGTTGTTAACGTCTGCCTAAGTTACTGCCCTGATCTTCCAGTCTGGACGACCAGACGACGAGTCCGGAACGGCGATCCCAAATCCGGACACCCCCGGCTTATCCTTGTGGCAGCCTGCCCCGCTGTCAGAGAGCCAACCAAGGTAAACCACCAGAGGGGGGGACCGCAATGGCGATCACCAACCAGGACATCACCTGGCCATTCCTGTGGTACTTTGCAGCTTCCAGGAAACCTACTAAGGTAAACCACTAGAGGGGGACCGCAACGGCAATCACCAACCAGACATCAACTGCCCATCCTTGTGTTGGACTGCCCCGCTTTCAGAGAGCCTACCAAGTTCAACCACCAGAGGGGGACTGCAACGATGATCTACAAACAGGACATCACGTGGTCATTATTTTTATGTTTATTTGTAACTTGCAGGATAATCACAAGATCCGGGGGGGACTGTCATGACGTGGCCCTTTATGGGTATAGCTAGTGGCTTCCCTCTCTCTCTCTCTCTCTCTCTCTCTCTCTCTCCCCTACACCCAGATTCTGTTATCTCAGGTCGTAAATTCCTGGAGGAGACTCTCTCCCCCTGGCCATGCAGAAAGAGACACATAGAGAAAACCGAGAATTTCACATGGCAAACTCCTAAATCCCCAAAATGAGGATTTGATACAAAAGGTCCACTTGTGAGAAGGTGGGAATGGTCCGTGGACACTTAAGGGACGCATATGACGAGTGTGTTTCATTTGGTGACCTCAGAGAGGACAGGAAACTCACATGACTTTATCTCTGAATATGTACATTTCTCAATTATGGGGTTTGCATCTAATTCTTGTATAAAATGAATGAGTAAAGATGAAACTATTTGTGAAATTATGTAACGTACCTTTGTCCACCAAGCCGTCATATTGGCTTAGCCCACTAAGGAACCTCCCCCATCATTTCCTTGTAACCATATCTACTGTGTTGTTTGTTTATGCATTTCTGTGATTATTTAGTTAGTAAATAAATGATTAAGACAATTGCTGTATGGATGATTCATAGTAAAGGTTGGGTTTGTGCAGATAATCAACAATTTACGACGTTTGGAATGAGACTAACGTGAGGCTAGCCTTAGCTACGTATTTATAGCCTAATATAGGCACGTTTATTTGTGTTCTGAGAAAATGTGAATGGGATCAAATTTGGTTTATATTCAAACTTCAGGTGGCTAACTTGGCCTTTTTAATCCAAAATAATTATTAACTGGAATTAATCAATCAACACAGTAGTGATGACATACTGGCTGTGTCTGAATACCCATACTTACATCCTAAATAGTAGTATATTTGAGTATTCGGAAAAAAAGAAAGTTTAATAGTATGTGAGATTTTGAAAATCAATTATACTTTAAATGTCCGGATGTCATACGCATTTTGGCTTTGACAACAGCTGATGAATTAGATATGGGGATATGCTACCGAAAACAACGATTAGCGGAAAACAATGCAATCGCGCGTGACGCATTCTCAGTATGCGAAAAATCTATATGCTTTAAATGCCAATATCTTATACTCATTTTGGCTTTTCATTCATTAGAATTCGCTGCACACCTTTCGGGAATTTCACAGCCGCAATGCATTGGAAGGGGGGGGAGGGGGCTGCGAGTTGTAGATCTCTTCAATGAAACAACTTGGAAGATGGAGATTAGCGAAGATTCTGCGGTGGTGTTCAAATGTAAGTCATTTTTGTTCTCCTTAAAATGATCACTACCATTTAATCATAACGTCACAGCTTTGAAAACAGATCTACAGCCGGCTGCCTTTAGCTAGCTACGTGCTTTAGAAGGACCAGAAGTTATAACTGTTTGAACAGTAATGTTAGATACAGAGTTACTTGCATGCTGTTGAGCGACAACTTCATGTACTGAACAAAAATATAAACGCATGTAAAGTGCTGGTGCTGTGTTTCATGAGCTGAAATAAAAGATCCCAGAAATGTTCCAGTAAGCACAAAAAGCTTATTGCTCTCCAATTTTGTGCACACATTTGTTTACATCCCTGTTAATGAGCATTTCTCATTTGCCAAGATAATCCATCCACCTGACTGGTGTGGCATATCAAAAAGCAACCTCTACCGCTTTTCTCTCCCGGATCCGGGATCCCCCCCCATCAAAAAAGCTGACTAGCATAGCCTAGCCTAACGCCACAGGGATATCATATAATATAATTTCATGAAATCACAAGTCCAATACAGCAAATGAAAGATAAACATCTTGTGAATCCAGCCATCATTTCCGATTTTTAAAATGTTTTACAGCGAAAACACAATATGTATTTCTATTAGCTAACCACAATAGCAAAAGACTCAACCGCATATTTTCAAAAATTTTCTACCGCATAGGTAGCTATCACAAAACCGACCAAATAGAGATATAATTAGTCACTAACCAAGAAACAACTTCATCAGATGACAGTCTTATAACATGTTATACAATAAATCTATGTTTTGTTCGAAAATGTGCATATTTGAGGTATAAATCATAGTTTTACATTGCAGCTACCATCAAAAATATCACCAAAGCAGCCAGAATGTTACAGAGAGCAACGTGAAATACCTAAATACTCATCATAAAACATTTATGAAAAATACATGGTGTACAGCAAATGAAAGATAAACATCTTGTGAATCCAGCCAATATTTCCGATTTTTTAAGTGTTTTACAGCGAAAACACAATATAGCATTATATTAGCTTACCACAATAGCCAAACACACAACCGCATTCATTCACCGCAAAGATAGCATTCGCAAAAACCAGCAAAAGATATAAAATTTATCACTAACCTTGACCAACTTCATCAGATGACAGTCTTATAACATCATGTTATACAATACATATATGTTTTGTTCGAAAATGTGCATATTTAGAGGTACAAATATTGGTTTTACATTGTGAATACGTAGCCAAAATGCACAAAATTCTCCGGAGATATTTTGGACAGTCACCTAAATCTAATCAAAGAACTCATCATAAACTTTACTAAAAAATACATGTTGTACAGCAAATGAAAGATACACTGGTTCTTAATGCAACCGCTGTGTTAGATTTAAAAAAATAACTTTAGTACGACATACGTTTAGTACGTTATTGCGAGACAGCGCCCACTATAAGGGCGGAGAATAGGACTAAACATTTCACACAAAAATACGAAATAACTTCATAAATTGTTCTTACTTTTTGCTGAGCTTCCATCAGAATCTTGTACAAGGAGTCCTTTGTCCAGAATAAATCGTTGTTTGGTTTTAGAATGTCCTTTTCTCCTGTCGAATTAGCAACCTTAGCTAGCCAAGTGGCGCGAAGATGTCCATCTTCACCTAACGCAGAGAACGGAAAACTCCAAAACTCCCGATAAACGTTGAATAATCTGATAAAACTCGATTGAAAAAACATACTTTACGATGATATTATCACATGTGTCAAATAAAATCAGAGCCGGAGATAATAGCCGTGTATACCGAACGCTTTTCAGAAGGCAATCTGGGGTTCCTTCTCGCGCCTTCGAAGACAATGAAATTTCCAGACCTGTCACTCCAAAAGCTCTTATTCGACCTCAGATTAAGCTAGACACCCCATTCCACCTCCCACTGCCTGTTGACATCCGTATGAAGTGCATGTATATCCATAGATTTCAGGCAATTGAATAGGAAGGCCCTGGAACAGAGCCTCGATTTCAGATTTTTCACTTCCTGTCAGGAAGTTTGCTGCAAAATGAGTTCTGTTTTACTCACAGATATAATTCAAACGGTTTTAGAAACTTGAGAGTGTTTTCTATCCAATAGTAATAATAATATGCATATTGTACGATCTAGAATAGAGTACGAGGCAGTTTAATTTGGGCACAATTTTTTCCAAAGTGGAAACAGCGCCCCCATATTGACAAGAAGTTAAACAGCATGATCATTACACAGGTGCACCTTGTGTTGGGGACAATAAAAGGACACACAACACATTGCCACAGATGTCTCAAGTTTTGAGGGAGCCTGCTATTGGCACGCTGACTGCAGGAATGTCCACCAGAGCTGTTGCCAGATAATTGAATGTTAATTTCTCTACCATAAGCCGTTTTAGAGAATTTGGCGGCACGTCCAACCGGCCTCAAATCCGCAGACCACGTGTAACTACGCCAGCCCAGGACCTCCACACCTCCACCTGTGGGATTGTCTGAGACCAGCCCTTCGGACAGCTGATGAAACGGAGGAGTATTTCTGTCTGTAATTAAAAAAAACTCATTCTGATTGGCTGAGCCTGGCTCCCCAGTGGGTGGGCTTGAATTCCAAGTGGGTGGGCCTGTGCCATCCCCTCTGTGCCCCTGCCCAGTCATGTGAAATCCATAGATTAGGGCAAAATGTATTTATTTAAATTGACTGATTTCCTTATATGAACTGTAACTCAGTAAAATTGTTGAAATTGCTGCAAGTTGCGTTTGTATTTTTGTTCAGTATAGTTAACATTAGCCTAGTTAGCTAGCTAGCTAGCTACTTGTAAATACTAGGGCTGTCACACCCTGATCTGTTTCACCTGTCTTGTGCTTGTCTCAACCTCCCTCCAGTTGTCGCCCATTTTCCCCATTATCCCCTGTGCATTTATACCTGTGTTTTCTGTTTGTCTGTGGCCAGTTCATCTTCTCTCGTCAAGCCTACCAACATGTTTTTCCGTATGCCTGTCCTCTGTAATCCCTGTTTTCTAGTTATTCCGGTTTTGACCATTCTGCCTGCCCTGACCCTGAGCCTTCCTGCCGTTCTGTACTTTACAGACTCTGCCCTGGATTACGGACCTCTGCCTGCCCTTGACCTGTCGTTTGCCTGCCCCATGTTTTGTAAATAAAACTTATGTGATTCGAACTGTCTGCATCTGGGTCTAATCCTAAGTTCTGATAGTATGAACTGGCCATGACTGATCCAGCAGACTCGGACTAGCTCCGCAATGCCGTCTTCTCCCATGAAGCTACCATTGGAAACACGGGGAGTTACTTCGAGGTCTTATGGAAGGATTCCAGACCTTAGCAGAACGCCATGACCATGCCTTGAATACATTGCTGGAGCAATTCCGCAGATTGTCTGTTAGGCAGCCAGCCACGACAGTAACCTCCCAGCGATCAGTAACCCCGCTGTCAGCAACGTGTCTCCCCAGACCTCCCCGGCTTCCCGAGAACCCCGCTTACCACCTCCGGAAGGCTTCGCTGGAGAGTCAGGAACCTGTCGAGCATTTCTCTCTTAGTGTTCCCTCATCTTCGAGCTGCAGCCCTCGTCCTTTCCCTTGGATCATCTGTAAATAGTCCACCCAACTACCCCATCCCCATAGTGTTATTTATTTTTTGCTCCTTTTTCACCCCAGTATCTCTACTTGCACATTCATCTTCTGCACATTAATCACTCCAGTGTTTAATTGCTAAATTGTAATTATTTTCCAACTATGGCCTATTTATTGTCTTACCTCCCTAATCTTACTAGATTTGCACACACTGTATATAGACTTTTCTATTGTGTTATTGACTGTAAGTTTGTTTATCCCATGTGTAACTCAGTGTTGTTTGTGTTGCACTGCTTGGCCAGGTCGCAGTTGTAATTGAGAACCTATACTCAACTGGCCTAGCTAGTTAAATAAAGGTTAAAGAAAAAAATTATAAAAATACCAGGTTCATCAATAGGTACGAGTACTCTGGTCGGCCATATGGATAATTTTCCTTCTCCCCTTACTTGTATCCCTCTCCATGCTGTCCTGCGGTGGGCCGACCAGTCAAAATCTCTCCGTGTACTCATTGACTCTGGGGCCGATGAGAGTTTCATGGACACTACCCTGGTGTCAAAGCTGGGCATCCCTACTCAGCCCCTCTCCATTCCCATGGACATTAGAGCGCTGGATGGGCGCTCCATAGGCAGAGTCACCCAAAATACAACTCCTATCAAGCTGCGAGTGTCAGGGAACCAAAGTGAGCCTATGCAGTTCATGCTCATCATGTCTCCTCAGTTACCCGTGGTATTGGGGTTTTCATGGCTCCAGCATCACAATCCCCTCATCGACTGGACTGCTGGTGCTATCATGGGCTGGAGCCCATTCTGCCATGCTCATTGCGTGAAGTCCGCAGCCTGCCCTGGGACGTCTTCTGTGGGCTCAGAAGAAGCCTTGAACCTCTCCACCGTTCCCATGGAGTACCAGGACCTCCGGGAAGTTTTCAGCAAGGCCCGGGCCACTTCGCTTCCTCCACATCAACCCTATGACTGCGTGAACGACCTTCTCCCGGGCACCACAACACCCCGGGGAGGGCTGTATTCACTGTCGGGTCTGGAGACCAAGGCTATGGAAATGTACACCGAGGACTCCCTGGCTGCAGGGTGTATCCGTCCTTCTGCCTCCCCCGCTGGGTTCTTCTTTATGGAGAAGAGGGACAAAACCCTCCGCCCGTGCATCGACTACTGGGGCCTCAATGACATCACGGTTAAGAACCGCTACCCGCTACCACTCATCGCCTCGGCTTTCGAGCCGCTCCAGGGGGCCACAATTTTCTTTAAGTTGGACCTCCGGATTGCCTACCATCTGGTGCGGATACGGGAAGGTGACGAATGGAAGACAGCCTTCAACACGGCTAGCGGACACAACGAATACCTGGTGATGCCATCGGTCTGACCAACGCTCCTGCTGCGTTCCATATTCCATATTAATCCATCCGGACCCGTCCTGTCAGTTCGTGGTGGAGGTCGACGCTTCGGAAGTCGGAGTCGTGGCTGTCCTGTCCCAGCATTCTGCCCAGAACCTTAAGTTGCATCCCTGCACCTTCTTCGTCTTAACACCACAGAGAAGAATTATGATGTGAGAAATCGAGAACTACTCGCAGTGAAGATGGCGTTGGAGGAATGGAGGCACTGGTTAGAGGGGGCGGAACATCCATTCATTGTGTGGATGGATCACAAGAAACTGGAATATCTCTGCACCGCCAAGCGTCTCAACTCCAGGCAAGCTCGATGGGCCCTGCTTTCACTCGGTTCAACTTTACCGTCTCCTACCACCCGGAGTCCAAGAATGTTAAGCCAGATGCGCTTTCACACCGCTATAGCCCGCTGCAATCATCTGGGGAATAGAGAACCAGGTCCGTGAGGTGCAGCGTTCAGGGGGGCCCGGCTAACCTCATGCTTGTCCCAGACACTGCCCGCTCCCCGTTCCTGGAATGGGCTCATTCCTCCAGTCTTGCCTATGACCCTGGCTCCCATCGGACCCTGGCCTTTGTTCGACAACGCTTTTGTTGGCCCACCATGGTCCCTGACATCTCCGCGTTCATCGCCGCCTGCACTGTCAGTGCTCAGAATAAGACTCCTCGGCAAGATCCGGCTGGCCTCCTTCAACCACTTCCTGGCCCTCACTGTCCCTGGTCACATATATCTCTGGACTTCGTCACTGGTCTCCCTCCGTCTGATGACAACACCACTATCCTTACGATGGTGGACAGGTTTTCCAAAGCCGCCCTTTTCATTCCCCTCCCCAAGCTACCCTCAGCCAAGGAGACATCCTAGCTCATGGTGCAGCATGTCTTCTGGATCCATGGACTTCCGGTGGACATGGTCTCTCGTCCTGGTTTTGGAAAACGTTCTTCACATTTTTTGGGTCATCAGCCAGCTTGTTCTCTGGGTTTCACCCCCAGTCTAAGGGCCAGTCGGAGCGAGCCAATCAGGACCTGGAGACGAATCTTCGCTGCCTCGTCTTTGCCAACCCTACCACCTGGAGCCAGCAACTTGTGTGGGTGGAATACGCCAGCAACACCCTCTCCTGCT
The DNA here is from genome assembly GCF_016432855.1 of Salvelinus namaycush. Lineage (NCBI taxonomy): Eukaryota > Metazoa > Chordata > Actinopteri > Salmoniformes > Salmonidae > Salvelinus > Salvelinus namaycush. Next base: position 578,797 of record NC_052335.1, on the reverse strand, counting down.
CAGCCACTGGTCTCTCGCCTTTCAAGTATTTTCGATGGGTTATCAGCCCCCGCTCTTCCCTGAGCAAGAGGAAGAGGTGAACATACCCTTGGCCCAGATGTTTGTCCGCTGCTGTCGCCGTACCTGGAAGAGAGCCCAGTCTGCTCTTCTCAAGACCACCTCCAGGTATAGACGGCAGACCGGACCCCGGCTCCCTGCTATCATCTCGGGCAGAGGGTATGGCTGTCCACTCGGGATCTGCCCCTCCTGGTGGAGTCCCACAAACTTTCCCCCTGTTTTATCTGCCCTTTCCCCATCTCTAAGATTCTTATCCCCTCTGCTGTTCGTCTTCTGTTTCCCCGCACCCTCTGTATGCATCCCACTTTTAATGTATCAAGGATTAAACCTCTGTCTCACAGCCCTCTGTCTCATCTTTCTGTCTGCATCTGGGTCTTATAAGGGCTTGTGTTCAAACTGTTACAGGGTCTGATGACAATACCAGGCATTTAATTCAGTGGTGAACACATCTCTGTGCTAGAGGCGTCACTACAGACCCTGGTTTGATACCGGGCTGTATCACAACCGGCCGTGATCGGGAGTCCATTAGGGCGGCGCACAATTGGCCCAGCGTCATCCGGGTTAGGGGAGGGTTTGGCCGGGGTAGGCCGTCATTGTAAATAAGAATTTGTTCTTAACTGACTTGCCTAGTTAAATCAAGGTTAAAAAAAAGATGGAGAGGTACAGTTCATGGCTTGATCAGAGGAAGGTGGTTGGGGAAATGGGCGATGAAGATGAAGTCTTGTGACCTTGTAGAGGGCTAGCTACTCTGGGGACCAGCCCGAGTCATGTAGCCACTGGACTTTTCAGCTGTGTAGTGGCTGATTCAAATCATCTGAAATAACATGCTCCAACTCGGAATTAAAGTCAAGAAACTTGGGCATCATCCTAGAGCTCCAGTTTCTTTGACCTGAAGATTACAGACATTATGATTTTTCCCAATCTGAGCTCATTTTGTTTCCAAATTCCAAATGTTAAAAACATATTAGTTTTGTAGGATCTACTTTCGACATTGTAAATTGTTTTTGGTGGTGGGTATGGGCTTCCATAGTTTTACTTGGCTCAGTGCAGCCGGCAATTTCAGAATGTAAATGGCTGTTACTGCAACTTCAAGTAAAAACTCAATAAAACAAGTCTCAAATATTAGGAAAATGTCTGTACAAAATCTTTGCTCTGCTATTACCATACTGTCGGAGTGTTGGGCCTAATGAGGCAATTCTGTTCTCACTGCCGTGGTCAGAGGGGGGCAACTGTCGGGAGCATGTCAAGCGCTACTTCCGGAGGTAGCGGTAGAGACGTAACAAGTTCGCAAGTTCACATGATTAAAAAAGGTATAGCTGAGGGTATTCTCTCGAAACTTCTAGAGAATCTGTCATAGTGTGAAAAAGGTCATAGTTCCTGACAAATAGGAGTCAGAGAAAAAAAAGTGAGAGAGACAGAGAGACAGAAAAAAAGACAAACAGTGAAACCTAGAGAGAGGTAGATAAGTTAAGTCAAACCCCATGACTTTCAGTGAGTATGCAGCAGACTGGTCTAATTGGCTGAATTAGTTGTCTAGGTCACATTTAGTTTTTTGCCCAAGCACTACACAGCTGATTCAAATAATCGAAGCTTGATGATGAGTTGGTTATTTTAATCAGCTGTGTAGTGCTTGGACATTAAACAAAACGGGCACCCGGGGACTGCCACGCAGAAGAAATATCAGCACGTGCAGAGAAGCATGAGATTGAACTTCACTCAACTTTCTAGCATTTTCCCCATTAGTTAACACTATTAACGTTTCCCTTTACTGTGGGAATTGTGATCGAATCAACGCAATATTAGCCACTTTCAAGACAACATACTGAAACAAAATGAACTATGCAAGACTTAGTATTCAAAACTAATTATATAAGAGATTTTGTTGTAGGCAGAACGCATCGGAGTAGGATTCTATTGCATTGACAGGCACGACTCAAGCACCTACTCTACAAAGACCGGTGCACCATAACCAATTAGCGCTCCAGTAGGCCTATATAAAAATAGACCATTGTATGGATATGCCATTCACTTTGAACTGGACTGTTTTTACAGCATCAGCGGTCGTCAGTAGATAGTCTTGTTTTGAGATTTACCCAGTACTGCACACATTGTTACTTACAAAGTGCATCAAACATGATTTAGACCTTGTTTGTCAAACTGTTTATAACTGTATTTCATGGTTGCAACTTGCTGAAAATTGTCCACAGTGTTCCTATCATCTCAACTACCCAGTACTGCACACATTTTTACATACAAAGTGCATCAAACATGATTTAGACCTTGTTTAATGAGTTATTAGCCCAGTTATAAATAATTTGTAGTCAGCAGTGGGGAAGTGATTGATTCCTACAAGAGAACAAAGCGTGTGCATTTCTAGACATTCTAGACAGCAAGTCAGATAAAGAGCTTTTTTTTGTCTTAAAAGGGCAGTGTTATATTTTGAGACAGGCTTGAATAAGCTAAGTAGCCAACATGCAGAGGGTAGTGTGCTTAGTCTGCTTCTCTGTAATAATGGTATGGGAATAATAATGCATTTTATTTTGTAAAGTATTTATTTTGCATCAAACAACACAACAACATTTTCAGTCACCTCGTTGTCTGAAGGACAGGTGGATAAACAGGTTAATGTCAAGCCCTGCATGTTTTTGGAATGTAGGCCTACATTGAACACATTGGCTGCTACTGTAGGCTGAAAAATAGAACAGCTATTTCCATGTTAAAATGTTATTGGATGCATTTTCTCCATTGTTTTTGATGGTAGGCCACTCTGTTAGGCCTACATTACAATCAAATTGCCACAGTAGCCTACTTCACCACTGTTAAAACTAACTTAAAGCGGGTACAGCCTCAGTATTCACAGTGAACGTGTGCCGGAAGTTTGCACTCAGCAGACCTGAAATTTGCTCAGTGATGAAAACAATTACAGAACATTGCTTCAGGGCATTTCTATTGAACTAAACTAACTCACCTCTGTCCTCATAGCTGAAATACTGGCCTTTCTTAGTTAGCCAGCTGACCGAAACCTTACCTTGGGGAGGTGGCAGGCATTGTGTGTGGGGTGGTCGGGGGGCTGCGTGAGGGAAATTTGGGCTGTGACTGACAAAGAGTTTACGAGCAACATTACTACACCAAATATGTTCTCTACATCCTCTTCTCCCTGTGACGCAATAATTATGGAAAAGTACCCATCCCAAGTCTCAGATGTCCAAGTGTACTTAAGGTTTTATTAATAGTAACTATTAATAACCAATGTATTACCTATTCGTTCTGCTTTTCTAATTTCTAACAACCAATAAATGGCACACTCACGTATAGTTGTACATTTGAATAAATTCTATAATCCTCTGTGCATTTTCAGTAAACCCAAAACATGTCATAAAGAAAATGAGCACTTCTGGAACCAGTAGAGTGTGGAGCTTCACCAAGGTTTATTTACATGCGCACCATTTGTTATACAAACTAGATTACAATTCAAAATGGAATACACAGGAAAAATATCCACTAACATCAACATCGTCGAGAAGAAGCGAGTGTACTACAGGGGTCAAAGAGCAGCGGTCATAGGTGACTGCATGGCAGGTGAGGGGCGGGGCTAACGATGTGCAGAAGGTTCTAGGATCAAGAAGAGCTTGGAAGAACGGGGGGCTCGTGTCATGACTGAAAGAGTAACTAGTGGCACTTCTGTCTTTTTATTCTGGACATGGGGGTAAGTCAGTTAAGAACAAATTCTTATTTACAATGACGGCCTACCCCGGCCAAACGCGGACGACGCGGTGCCAATTGTGCGCCGCTCCATGTGACTCCCAATCACGGCAGGATGTGATACAGCCTGGTAATACTGGGTGTGGATGGCATGTGCCATCATTATGGGGCTAAACGCAGTAGCAAAGAATGCATTTGTGGAACATCTGTTCTGGGCTGACTGGGTTCTTTCTCCCCTTCTCTGTCTGTCTGTACATGATAATACAGGGGCATTTCTATAAGGGTTAAGGTGCAGTGAGGAGTCATAGAAGTTCTAGGTTTGTTGGAAGTCACAGGTTCCAGAAAACAATGTGGTTAGAAGATTTCAAGTTTAGGGGATCTACTGGGACTCATAGAGATTCTCCCCATACTGAGAGAGCTGAGTGCACCACTGGTGTAGAACTTCAGTGAAGGGGTGGGGGCTGTAAAGAAGCAGTTAGGGGTTGGGGGTCATGCACCAAATTTCAGGTAGCACTGCTACAGTAGATCACCTACCCAGCCATGCACAAACACTCCTCTGCCTCAGCCTCCGGGTGACGGACATACATACACACGTTTGTTTGTTTGTACACTATTTTACAGGAGAGACAGGCCAGGGCAACTCTCTGAGTAACTACCCCAGACACCTCTACACCAGTGGCCCAGATGCTGCTACAATAATGGTTTCCTGGTTCTCTATCTGGTTCAACAAAAGCATTGCTAATACTAGCGTAGTGTCTTCCCTTCCACCCGGCAAGTAATGTAAAGTTCATTCTTCAACTCTACCTTCCGAGGCATCACAAAAAACCAAGGGCCAAGTACTACATGAGTATATAAGGACATAGACTGAGCATATAGATGCATTTCACACAATTCATAATGCATAAATACAGTACATGCATACAGAGGGGGTGCTGTATGCGCCGTGAAGGATAACGAAGGATAACATATCCTTGTGAGATAAAATCAATAATTGAGATAAAAGTCTACAGTCACACACACACGAACACACACTCAGGAGTTACAGGAGAGACCTGTAGGAGCACCAGGTGTGTCTGTGAGGGGTGTGGGTGTGCGCGCATCATGAACTCCACATGAGAAGAAAAAACTACGATGACAAAAAATGAAATGACAGGACCAAGTGAAGATTTTCCTCTTCCTCTTGAAAGGTCATAGTTCACAGGTTACAGGTTCACGACACCATCATTACATTTTGCCAACAAAGGACATGTTGTTGCGTGTCCTACCATGTGACCTGGGGTAATGTTAGGTATGGGCTAGCTCCCTCTTCCCCCTGAGTGATGGTATATGCAGATAATAACATGCCCCTCAAGCCCACAACGAAACAACAAGCAGAGCTAAAACACATATCCCTGCTCTTATTTTTCGCAATGTGTGTGTGCATGTGTGTGTGTTGTGAATTTGGCTGCCAGCATCACCTACATGTACATGTTTCAAGTAAGTTGGCAATATACACAGATAGCTTATTGTTTTGCTCAAGAAAAACAAAATGGCTGCCAGAGGGGGTGGAGCCTGACTGTACAACCTCCTGGCCTCTCAGCGCCACCCTGCTGTTGCTACTTCTACGGCTACGGCTCAGCAGGCCGCGTAGGTAATAAGCACGGATCGCTAGGGCCTGGACTCAAACACTGTGTACATCATAGCACCTGTTATGGTGTGTAAATGTACACAACGCAAGAACATAGTTATTCATTTTGGCTACATATGCTGTACTACACGTCCTAGATGCAACCTTCCAATTAGCTAAGAAATAACTGCTAAACTCCCCCCTCCTCCTCGGCTCCTCCTTTAACTTGAAGGTTCCACTGCAGTGTACTTTACATAGATCCATGACAGATTACTCTTTTTTTCTTTTCTTTTTTTTACAGTTACAGTCAAAGTCGGAAGTTTACATACACTTAGATTGGAGTCATTTAAACTCGTTTTTCAACCACTCCACAAACGTCTTGTTAACAAACTATAGTTTTGGCAAGTCGGTTAGGACATCTACTTTGTGCATGACACAAGTCATTTTTCCAACAATTGTTTACAGACAAATTATTCCACTTATAACTCACTGTATCACAATTCCAGTGGGTCAGAAGTGTACATACACTAAGTTGACTGTGCCTTTAAACAGCTTGGAAAATTCCAGAAAATTATGTCATGGCTTTAGAAACTTCTGATAGGCTAATTGACATAATTTGAGTCAATTGGAGGTGTACCTGTGTATGTATTTCAAGGCCTTCCTTCAAACTCAGTTCATCTTTGCTTGACATCATGGGAAAATCAAAAGAAATCAGCCAAGACCTCAGAAAAATAATTGTAGACCTCCACAACTCTGGTTCATCCTTGGGAGCAATTTCCAAACGCCTCAAGGTACCACGTTCCTCTGTACAAACAATAGTACGCAAGTATAAACACCATGGGACCACGCAGCCGTCATACCGCTCAGGAAGGAGACACGTTAGAGATGAAGACGTACTTTGGTGGGAAAAGTGCAAATCAATCCCAGAACAACAGCAAAGGACCTTGTGAAGATGCTGGAGGAATCAGGTACAAAAGTATCTATATCCACAGTAAAACAAGTCCTATATTGACATAACCTGAAAGGCCGCTCAGAAAGGAAGAAGCCACTGCTCCAAAACCGCCATAAAAAAGCCAGACTACGGTTTGCAACTGCACATGGGGACGAAGATCATACTTTTTGGAGAAATGTCCTCTGGTCTGATGAAACAAAAATAGAACTGTTTGGTCATAATGACCATCGTTATGTTTGGAGGAAAAAGGGGGGGGGCTTGCAAGCCGAAGAACAACATCCCAACCGTGAAGCACGGGGGTGGCAGCATAATGTTGTGGGGGTGCTTTGCTGCAGGAGGGACTGGTGCACTTCAAAAAATGGATGGCATCATGAGGAAGGGAAATTATGTGGATATATTGAAGCAACATCTCAAGACATCAGTCAGGAAGTTAAAGCTTAGTCGCAAATGGGTCTTCCAAATGGACAGTGACCCCAAGCATACTTCCAAAGTTGTGGCGAAATGGCTTAAGGACAACAAAGTCAAGGTATTGGAGTGGCCATCACAAAGCCCTGACCTCAATCCTATAGAACATTTGTGGGCAGAACTGAAAAAACATGTGCGAGCAAGGAGGCCTACAAACCTGACTCAGTTACACCAGCTCTGTCAGGAGGAATGGGCCAAAATTCACCCAACTTATTGTGAGAAGCTTGTGGAAGGCTACCCGAAACATTTGACCCAAGTTAAACAATTTAAAGGCAATGCTACCAAATACTAATTGAGTTTAAGTAAGTTTCTGACCCACTGGGAAAGTGATGAAAGAAATAAAAGCTGAAATAAATCATTCTCTCTACTATTATTCTGACATTTCACATTCTTAAAATACAGTGGTGATCCTAACTGACCTAAGACAGGGAATGTTTACTCAGATTAAATGTCAGGAATTGTGAAAAACTGAGTTTAAATGTATTTGCCTAAGGTGTATGTAAACTTCCGACTTCAACTGTAGATACACACAAACGATACCAATCTCTCTGTATAGTATTTGGCTAAGGATAATTGTACATCATTATTATAAGTAATTTTAAAACTGGGACTAATCAAACTCATGTAAAATGAAAACAACAAAACCTGAAGTGCATGGCGTTATGTTTATGTCATCATCACTCCTAAGGGGCTATGGAGTCTTGTCATTTTGGGAGGTGTGTGTGTGTAACGTGTGTGTGTTGTCGCTATTCTAAATGCAGATATTGTCTCCTTCCTTCAATTGAATCAATACTTTTTTTTACACAAACAGGTGTGGTGCAGATACAGTGATGATGATAAAACAGGAATTTAAAACAAACATTAAACATTTAAAATCACTGAGTGAAAACAGAGGGAAGATTTTCAAGGTAACTCACCCCAGAAACCACTGTATTAGATTTCACACAACATTACTTTTGTTTTTGTTTATCTTTTGTCATTTTTCGAACAGGAATTACTTCACTGTACATTACAACCTTGCTTGCCACATTTCCTGGTTTCCCATCCCAAAACCCCTTCAAATAAACAAAACACAGTCTCTCTCTCTCTCTGAAATCTTTACAATTCATTTTGACCCGACTGGTATTTTCTCAAAGGAAGATTGCATAATTCTGAGATGAGCTTGTTGTGAAGATTTCACATAGTTTTTTATTTATTTATTTGTTTTGCAGGAGGCTTTGAGTAACTGACAGTAGAGTCTTGAGTCTGTGTCTTTAAAATCATTCATGGTTGGTCAGAGTGGGAGCAAAGGTAGGTTTCTCTAGAGGAGGTCTTGTGTAAACAGAGGGTTTTTATTCCACGTTGTGCTGATGGCAGGTTTGGCAAAAAGGACATTTTGTGTCTGATCTTCTCATGCTTTACAGTTGGGACCTGGAGAGAGGGAGATATGGGAAATTACATCAGATCTGAGTGAATGGGATTCATTTATAATCATAATTCAATATCAGATTATTACCCAGCAAAAATGTCCACATTGGCACTATGTGGGCCCAAATATTGGCCCCATGTAAATTTCTTGTGGACAGACTATGTAAACATAAATGGTACCGTAGATAAAGGGTGGTGTAAAGAGAGAGAGTGGAGCTTTTCGTTCCAGTTCCGATACTTGTTCTATCTCTTCTCTTAACACGTATGGACCCAGAACTTAATTGAGTGTCTGACCAATTACGCAAGACTTCCCACATTGGGCCAATGAGCCTTTCCTCACTGGCATTTTCCCAGTGAGGCCCAAGGTGGGTGGCCCATATCTGGTGAAGGCACCCCTCACTTTGCCTGAAGTAAGCCCATCTGTTCCCAGAAAACATGTCTAAATTGGCACAACGTGGGCCCAATGCAGGCATAAATATTGGACTGCCGATGCACTTTTTCTATTTAAAAGGGATTTATTAAATTATTATTTATGTATTACAATTTAATAACTGTGTGGGCTAGCCACCTGTGTGGGCTAGCCTGTGTTGGGCTGGTGTAGGCTAGCCCATGTAGGGCTGGTGTGGGCTAGCCCATGTTGGGTTTGGTGAGGGCTGGCCCGTGTTGGGCTGGTGTAGGCTAGCCTGTGTTGGGCTGGTGTGGGCATTGTGTGGTTTAGCCTGTTCCCACCTTGCCCACCGAATACCCTGGGTCAATGGGGTGGTTTTTTGCTGGGTCGTAGCTGACTAACAGTAATCCAAGCGACACAGTCCAAAATTACTTTCAAGAAGGAACATGACAAATCGATAAACATGCTTTCACTATTCTCTGCTAGACAGCTAAAAACAGACATAAAATCACATATTCTCTCTCTCTAGCACGAATGGCAGTCCCAGATGTACACAGACAGTGACATGGACTCTGACCTGCTCCGCCACCTCCAGAGCGAGTCCTCTCTCTCAGCCAGGGACCCAGTTCTGGGGTCCCTGCTTGGTGCTGGTGAAGCTGCCAAGGTTGGCTCCGTTCAGGTTGGCCAGAGACTCAAAGTTAAAGTCCAGGCCATCTGCGTCCATCAGCTCGTTTCTGATGATGGACTCCATGTCACACTCCAGGCTCCCATTAAACATGTCCAAGTCCAGGTCAGTGGGAAAGCGGTCGGGGCCTAGCGAGCAGATCCCACCACTGCCACCAGCGCTCCCGTTCAGGAAGAGAGACGAATCAATCTGCATCATAGAGGAGCCGTTGGATCCAAGTCTCAGTGGAGAGTGCAGGAGCTGCTGCTTGATGTTGGCCTCGTTGTTCAGGCTCAGACCCCCGTTCAGGGTCCTCAGGGAGCCCTGGTTGTGGTTGTGGGGGTGCAAGAGACCTCCCTGTCCAGCAACCGTGGTCCCAAAGGTCATCATGGGGTCGCTGCAGAGCATGAGGCCTCGCCGGGAGTTCTGGGAGATGACGGCGGCGGCGCTGGCCTGTGACATCAGCGGATCGGACTGGGTCATCATGACGTCGCTGTGGCTGTGGCCTTCTGAGTTGAGAAGGTCCTGCAAGGTCTGGCTGCCGAAGCGGGAGATGCAGGAGAAGGACGTCTGCTTATTCTCCTGGATGGTCTGCATGGGGGCAGGCCGCAGGGAGGAACCCGCTGCGAGAGGCCCAAAGATGGAATTATTGTAGCCGCCGCTGCTTGCACCATTAGAGGGGGATGCAGCGGAGGGAGAGGCGGCTGAGGAGGTGGAACCCAGCCCGGCAGGCTTGGAGCCAAAGCTGAACCCGGTGGATCCTCTCTGGGCGGTCGGTCCGGTTGGGTTGGGGGCCAGAGTAATGTTATCCAGCAGCTCATCCATCAGGTCATCCGCCAGCCCGTCGTTCAGGTTCATGGTTCCTGCCAGGTCTGCCAAACGAGGCAGCTCTGCGGGCACTGCCTTCCCATTGGGCGTGGGAGGGTTCCCGGGCGACAGCGCCCTGCCAGGGCTGGAGTATAGCATGGGCGACAGCGGCGGTTCATCGTCCGGCACCTCGTCCAGCTCTGGGTTGGCCAGGATGGGCGAGAGGCGCCCGCTCAGCGTGCTGGCGTTGGAGTTGGTGCGTGAGCGGAAGTCTGTCCAGGCATCCAGGTCCTCACTGCTCCGTGATGTGGGGCTGCCCGGCCACTTGGAAAGCCCTGAGGGGCTGTCTCCGCTCCCCTCGCCTGCCGCCACTGCCTGCAGGGCCGCCTTCTTCTTGGCTGCGCGGCCGCGGGCAGACTTGGTGTACTTGTTGCTGTTGTCCATGGAGACAGCACGGCGCCGGGGGGCCTTCCCACCTTTTCCTCCCTCCGGGTTTATCATCCACCAGGAACTCTTTCCCGTTCCCTCGTTCTGGACACGGATGAAACGACTGTGGAGGGAGAGGTTGTGCCGGATGGAGTTCTGTCAGAGAGATAGGAAAGAGAGAGAGAGAGAGAGAGAGAGAGAGAGCGTGTTAGAGAGTCCACTACAGTGCTCAAAATCATTGAAAAGTAATTAAGCAAACAATGCATGTAATCAGTATTGAGTATTCATATTCTTTTTCATTTTCCAATCAATGATCGTATGAATCATGTTCATTAAGTCCAGGAACATTGATTTATAAACCACCCATTGAGTTTGTACTCAATGTTCTTTGAGACTAGCGCTGCTAGAAGAATAAAGCGTTGACTGTTCATTCCCTGCTGAATGGAACGCCACAGATAGCAACACATGAATAACATGCAGCAACAATTAGCGTTGATGTTCCTATTGCTCCCATTGTAGTGTGTGTGTGACTTAGTGTGCTCTATCATTAATCCTACACACACACACACAAAAGGGACCCCCGCCACGACATTGCATAACAGGCAGGTTTTGAAGTGTGTGTGTGTACTTGGCAGGGGAATTGTGAGTCATCGCTGGTGTGTATTGATCTGAGACAAGCTCAGAACAGAGTTGGGAGACACACAGCAGGTTGTGCTTATTCATCATCAAATACTCAAAACAGTTTGTTTTTATAGCAGGGATAAAGCCTACATCAGGGATGGGCAACTGGCACCCTGTGGACCAATAAAAAAAAAATTATAATAATTTTAATAACTCAGGGAAGTCAGTCGGGGTCTCAACTTACTGTTGAGAGTTAGAATAATATAATACACAAGGTGCAATTTCTAAATGTGGTTGTGCATCAGCAGTCACTTAATTAGCCCATATCAGCTAATTGGTAAGTTAGTCTAGCGGCCAGCTATCTAATCTTACAGTAAGGATGGTCGATTTATCGACCACGGTGGGGCCCATTGATCATCAGCTATCATATTAAAAACGGCAAACATTTTCCTCCACCCTATGGCAAAATATGTAGAATTGCAGGAAATTAGCTGTAAAACGGCAACATTTTCTCTCCACCCCATGGCAAAATGAGTAGAATTACATGAAATTAACTTTAAAAATGTAAATGTTCTTTGCTGTCATGAGGGGGGGCCGCTAAAATGTTTTGCTCACAAGATTATGATTTCATAATGGTACCAGTACAATTAAAGGAACTGTAATACCCTACCACTCACAGCATCCACATGTCCATCGCGCCACACACACACACACAAGATAACACCCATCTATCCGTGGCTATGTGGATGCTTCAGCTGACATGCTTTCATATACAGTACCATGGCCCGTTTATGACGGAGTAATGAACACACACTCTCTAACCTCACATATCATCACCGGACAAGGGGAAGACTGTGCAAGAACAAAGCTCCAGACTCTACTGGTCTATTGGTTACATCCTCTACACACAGGATGAATGGACGTAACTACTTAATGGTGTGTGTTATGTGTGGCTTACACATAGAGTGATGGCTCTGCATGGTTACTACGTTTTATACCAAACATGTTTCAACACACAAAAATCAAGGTCATTTTACTGATTATAAATAGGGAAGGCAACCCAAAAGAACTGAACACATTGAGGTACTGCAATGGATATTCATCCATGCCTCTTTCCAGTTTCTTTCCAAACATATGGTTCTCTATGGGCCCTGAGAGAGACTGGGGTTTTGATATGTGACCCGTTTCAGGAAACTAGGCGTATGTCGCAAGTCACGACTTCACAGGAGAGCCATTTGAACGTTTACATTTTATTTTTAAATCAAAATGCCTTCTGGAACATGTGAACTTTCATGTGCCTTAATAACAAACGTGTATGCCATCTGTAAATACGAATACAATTGTTAAATTACGAGCCTAGTTAGTTTAGCCACAGAAAAAGCCTGCAACCTTCCCGCTAGCCATGATTGGCTGAGATAATGAGTGGGCTGGACATGCCGAGAGAGGAGTTCGGATTGGTCTGCCATATAGCAGGTTCTGTCTATGTGAGCTCGTCAGTCTGTGTTGGTAATCCTGTCGAACACAGCTTTTCAAAACATGTATAGTGTAGTGGAGCTGCATGAGTGTTGTTCTCCACTTTCTGGAGGATTGAGTTTCGAAATCTTTGGAATTTGAGTATGATAGCTAAAGAGATGGAGAAAACACCTGTCTCCGGATTACATCTTCAAACTAAAGGCAACCGTGGCATGGCTTCCGTGACAGGGAGACGCGTCCATCATGCATGATGATGTATACGGGTAAGATAGCTAGCTACAGTTACGTTTATGACGTTATTATTCGTATCCCAGAACCGTTTGCTTTGCTAGTTAGAGCCTAATGTTAGCTAGCTACATGTCTTAAGCTAAAGTGTACAACACTTGTTGAATATGGCCGGTGTCAGTAAATGTCGGCAAAAAAGCATAATGAAATTGTTGCCAGCTGAGCTTGTCAGGCTGTTTTCATGTTATCCAGAGGTAAACAAATCATCGGTCAGAGCGTCAAGTGTGCGCTCCGAGAGCGCTCCGAGATGGGAGGGGCTAAAGCTTAAGAGGGTGTGAACGATGCTGAATGGGTGTAGACAAAGAAGAGCTCTTCACTAGATACCAAAACATTCATAGGCCATTTTCTCAAAAGTGAGTTTACAAGTTTATCAATTTCAAAGCAGAATTACTTTCCCATTGTTCCTCAAAAATGCAGTGCAAAATATACAATTTGTTAGCCGTGAGTCTCTACTTTTATCCAATGTAAAAAATATTTCAAATTTTGCTACATAATACCGAATCCAGGTGGTGAGTCACATATATCCATAGATATAAACAACCTAAACACCATCCAAAACATACATTTCTTTCATATTATATCTTTGCATGTTTTTTCTCTGCCCCAAAACAGAATAGATTATTGGGTATGAAATCAGAGAGAGCCAAAGTCGTTAGTTTTTTTTTGTGGGAATCCAAATATTGTTTTTCCCAACCAATCTCCTCTTTCCCTTCCTCTCTTACCGTACACTGACAATGTGGATTGGATTGTTATTCTGTTCGGAAAAATGTGTAACGTTGTGTGTAACGTTGCCTTTGAGAGTTGTGTGTGAGGGCAATAGCGGTACTGAGTGTGCTTTAAATGCCAGGATGTCACATTAATTTCGGCTTTTCATCTAGTAGAATGCATTGCACACTATTGAGGGAGAGAATTGTCTTTTCACACCCCCGTGTTCTTGACAAACGAACGAATAGCAGGGAACGAGCACGATTGCGCATTAGATGACGCCTTCTCAGTATGGATGAGTGGCATGTTGACATTTGTTGCTTACTGCATACATTTTTGCTAAACGGTAAGTTCTCAATAGTATGTACTATTAGTACACAGTATGTTGTTTTACTAAGTCGTAGGCAATACTTTGGCCACAGTGTGTATATGTGCGTGTAGGTCTGTCCTATGAAGTAAGATGAGGAGAGATACCAAGAAACCAGTGTTTACAGCCAGCCAGCCAGCCAGGCAGCATCTCCAGAGGCATGACATAAGGCTGCTTTATTACAGCAGCTAAAAACAAACAGCCCCAGAACCTACACACTCCCACACTAACTGTTTACAACTGCTACGAGCTAAATGAATGAAGGAAGAACGCTTAAAGAATTCTTGAAATAACTAGATACATCAAATTATAAAGAGGGTGGGGGTGTGAGCAGAGAGGGGGGATAACATCTATGGAGGGAGCGAGAGGGAGAGTGAGCAAGTGAGGGAAGAAAAGAGAGGGAACAGAGTGAATGGAATCTCTGAGGTTCTCTCCCCCTGTAAACATATATCTGCCAGCTCCTGACACTTAATACATTCTCACTCCTTCTCTCCCAACACTGGAACTCTTTAATATGTCCTCTATTCCCCCCCTCTCTTTTCTGTACCACTAAAAAGTAATTGTTAAGAGAGGGTGTAATGTGTGTATGTAAGTGTGTGGTTTGTGTGTGTGTCTGTGTGCTTGCGACACTGCAGTGAGAGTACAGTATACTTACTACACTTGGTCCTCTGGGTTATTCCCAAAGACCATTAAGAAAAATGAGACAGTAGCTCTGATTCATATCTCTCTAACTCTTTGTCTCTCTCTCTCTCTTATACACACACACACACACACACACACACACACACACACACACACACACACACACACACACACACACACACACACACACACACACACACACACCTAAACTAACTACACAAATACACCCTTTATCCCTACTACTGACAAGACGCATAAATACAATGTATGACTGCACATGTATACACAATGCTAACAAACGCTCATGGCCTTGAACACACACACAGCTCTCTACAACATCTCCTCAGTTGTCATCTCGTCCCAGGGATAGCTACACTGTTATTCCTCTCCTTCCATGCCTGCTCCGTAGCTAATGTTGAACTGACAGATTGTTATGTATGTATGTATGTATGTATGTATGTGGACACCAGCTGCAGCCAGAGCTCTGGAGCACAGAGGACTTTTTGTCTATCAGCAACATGTGGGAACAATTCATCACTGTCAGCAACTACGCTAGGAATCTACACACACACACACACACACACACACACACACACACACACACACACACACACACACACACACACACACACACACACACACACACACACACACACACACACACACACACAATTTTTAAGAGGCTTGTATGAGATAGAGATATTCTAGTAATACTGAGCTCTACAGTATCTACCACTAGGAGTTGTTCAAGTTGGTTTCATCACCCAGCTAAGCCTCATATATCACTGTGGTCTGACAGGATAGCCTGGGTCATTCTGGCCTCATCTGTGACTTGGAAGAAAAGGATGAGCGGTCTGTCCTGTCCTAAATCTCTCTGCCGGCCTCCAATCTCTCTACACCTCCCCGCCTATCCACTATTCTAACCCCCCCCACCTTCCCTTCTCCTCCCCTGCTTTACTGGTTCAAGCCAAGCCTGAACCATGCCTTCAGCCACAGGGGGTAGTGCTATCTCTTTCCTAAAAGACCTGCCCTACCCTCCGAGGTTATGTAACACATGCACACACACACACAGACTGAGAGCTCTTCACACCCTGTATGACAGGAAGTGTCCAGGTTGTGAGGTGAACATCAGGCTGGGAGGCTGGGCGGGGTCAAAGGTGAGAGTGCACTGAGGTCGTTGGTAACTCCTCTTACACCATTACTCTGCCTCCAGACCTGCTCTGTCAGCACTGATTGCTTGGGTTCAGTGACCTGAGCCACAGACAGACAGACAGACAGACAGACAGACAGACAGACAGACAGACAGACAGACAGACAGACAGACAGAGACAGACAGAGACAGACAGAGACAGACAGAGACAGACAGAGACAGACAGAGACAGACAGACAGACAGAGACAGACAGACAGACAGACAGACAGACAGACAGACAGACAGACAGACAGACAGACAGACAGACAGACACAGACAGACAGACAGACAGACACTCCCATGTAAACCATATCTAATCTGAGTCTTATGTCAACATTGACCACCGTTGGGGCAAACACACATACTGTACATAAGTAATAAAACAGTAACAATCACTCTACAGTCGTGGCCAAACGTTTTGAGAATGACCCAAATATAAATTTTCACAAAGTCTGCTGCCTCAGTTTGTATGATGGCAATTTGCAAATACGCCAGAATGTTATGAAGAGTGATCAGATGAATTGCAATTAATTGCAAAGTCCCTCTTTGCCATGCAAATGAACTGAATCCCACAAAAACATTTCCACTGAATTTCAGCCCTGCCACAAAAGGACCAGCTGATATCATGTCAGTGATTCTCTCGTTAACACAGGTGTGAGTGTTGACGAGGACAAGGCTGGAGATCACTCTGTCAGGCTGATTGAGTTCGAATAACAGACTGGAAGCTTCAAAAGGAGGGTGGTGCTTGGAATCATTGTTCTTCCTCTGTCAACCATGGTTACCTGCAAGGAAACATGTGCCATCATCATTGCTTTGCACAAAAAAGGGCTTCACAGGCAAGGATATTGCTGCCAGTAAGATTGCACCTAAATCAACCATTTATCGATCATCAAGAACTTCAAGGTGAGCGGTTCAATTGTTGTGAAGAAGGCTTCAGGGCGCCCAAGAAAGTCCAGCAAGCGCCAGGACCGTCTCCTAAAGTTGATTCAGCTGTGGGATCAGGGCACCACCAGTACAGAGCTTGCTCAGGAATGGCAGCAGGCAGGTGTGAGTGCATCTGCACGCACAGTGAGGCGAAGACTTAGGGCAGCAAAGAAGCCACTTCTCTCCAGGAAAAACATCAGGGACAGACTGATATTCTGCAAAAGGTACAGGGATTGGACTGCTGAGGACTGGAGTAAAGTCATTTTCTCTGATGAATCCCCTTTCTGATTGTTTGGGGCATCCGGAAAAAAGCTTGTCAGGAGAAGACAAGGTGAGCGCTACCATCAGTCCTGTGTCATGCCAACAGTAAAGCCTCCTGAGACCATTCATGTGTCGGGTTGCTTCTCAGCCAAGGGAGTGGGCTCACTCACAATTTTGCCTAAGAACACAACCATGAATAAAGAATGGTACCAACACATCCTCCGAGAGCAACTTCTCCCAACCATCCAGGAACAGTTTGGTGATGAACAATGCTTTTTCCAGCATGATGGAGCACCTTGCCATTTGGCAAAAGTGATAACTAAGTGGCTCGGGGAACAAAACATCGATATTTTGGTCCATGGCCAGGAAACTCCCCAGACCTTAATCCCATTGAGAACTTGTGGTCAATCCTCAAGAGGCGGGTGGACAAACAAAACCCCACAAATTCTGACAAACTCCAACCATTGATTATGCAAGAGTGGGCTGCCATCAATCAGGATGTGGCCCAGAAGTTAATTGACAGCATGCCAGGGCGGATTGCAGAGGTCTTGAAAAAGAAGGGTCAACACTGCAAATATTGACTCTTTGCATCAACTTCATGTAATTGTCAATAAAAGCCTTTGACACTTATGAAATGCTTGTAATTATACTTCAGTATTCCATAGTAACATCTGATAAGAAGATCTAAAGACACTGAAGCAGCAAACTTTGTGGAAAATAATATCTGTGTCATTCTCAAAACGTTTGGCCACGACTGTATAAGGAGAGAGAGATGCAGGACTGGTCCTCTTAGGTCTGCAGGCTAACAACAAAAAGCGTCACCAACAACAGGTAAAACACACACACACGATTCCTCACAAAGACCAGTCAAAGAAAAGCCCATGATTTGGGGGATTTTCACAAAATGTAATCCATATTATAGTCCTTTGGAGGACGGATTGTTGACATATATTTGACATTTGTATCTAAAAGTGTTTTGCAAAAGAGGGATTAAGGAAAATAATGTTTGTGAGAGAGAGGAGAGATACATGCTTTTTATGAGTGTTTTATTGAATATTCTGGTGTATTTCCTATGTGTAATTTGTGTAATTGTAAGATGCAGGGCTCCCTTGCAGATGAGACCTTGGTCTCAATGGGACTCCTTGTTAAAGTAAAAGTAAATAATAATAACACAGAGAGAAGGTGCGAGAGAGACAGAAAGAGGGAGAGGGGGCTAACCGTACGTTTTTGACATGATGTGGATTATACATAAACTACAGACCAGGCGCTGATACAGAGGACAGGAGAGTTAGGACAAAGTTATTTATATTGTAACCCTCCACGCACGCACGCGCACACACACACACACACACACACTACACACACACACACACTACACACTACACACACTACTCCCAATTCCAGCTGCCCTGAGTTCTGGAGAGTGAAGAGAACATTCCATTCCATTCAACCAAATGTGCTCTTTCCCGGCCTGGGCTGGGCATCGCTCCACTTATTTGTGTGTGTTTAGGTTGTGTGTGTGTGTGTGTGTAAACTGGACAGGGATCAAGAGGTCAGGATTGTGAAAGTGGTCACACTCCTCTATTCTGGCTTTCTCCTCATTTTCTCCCTCTCGCTCGTTCTCTGTCTCTGCACATTACATTTGACTAATATACTACATTCACACAACAATAGTCCAACCCACAAATAAGCCCACACGATATAATGTACACATGAACAGGAAACTCTCAAATTGTCCACAGGTCTCTGTCACTCCAACAGGGTGGGCCCCTTTCTCTTTTCACAGTCCACAGGACATGATCCTTTAAGAATCATGGATCATTCTCCTGCCACTAAGAGGCCTGGCTAATGTGTGGGTCACACACAGGCATACATGCACACACACACCCACTCTCCCGCCATTCATCCCGTCCTGAGCTCAGTTTTACATAAGGCCACGTGCTCAAAGACCTCTGTGTTTACCCTCCGTTTCCTCCAATCAGGACTGCCCTGAGAGGGGGTGTTGCCTGATCAAGCCCACCTTATCTAACCAATCAGAGCCCTAAAAATCAGGCATGGTCTGTCACATTGTCCTGGTGGCCCTCCTGTAGGTCAGTGTGTTTCATGATCCCAGTCACCTCGTTGCTGAAAACGTGCTTGACTTATGCTGTGGTGAGTTACTGCACACACCCACACATCCATAAACAGAAATATATACAGTGTGTGAATGGGTTCACAACATACACAGCACAGTAAACATACACAGGCCGTATGAAACAAAAAGCTCCCTTACTTTAGATCCCTTCTGTATAGCACAGAGTCTCAAATCTACCCAAAGCTGAGAGTCAGCTCCTCTACGCACGGTATCATGTGCGCTCATTAGTGTACGGTTCAGTATAGTTCACTACGGGACGTTACAGTTGGCCTTGCTGTGCTTTACCACCAGAGCTCCCGTACAGAACGTCCCACAGCCAAGGCCCTACCATGCTTGCCAAGAACACACACAAGCAAGCATGCACGCAAGGTTGGACACGCACGCACACACACACACACACACACACACACACACACACACACACACACACACACACACACACACACACACACACACACACACACACACACACACACACACACACACACACACACACACACACACACACAAAGCCTGCAGATCACCTCCACAGATATAGAGAGGGAGAGAGAAAGAGAGAGGGGAGAGAGAGAGAGCAAAGCGAGAGAGGGGAGAGAAAGACAGACAAAGAGGCAGACCAACAGACACGTGCACCAAAGCAAACAGATGGCTTGCTTCAGATGTAGAAAGACTCGAACAAAGATATATGTATTCTGTCTCTGGAACAGTATGTCTCTATTATGAGGCTCATCCAACAGTTCTCTTAGCAAGATCTGCTCAGTGGCCATCCACAACTCCCACAGTGTTTAAATAAGTCAATATCGAGAGCGGTATTTAAAGCCTGTTAACCTCTGATGTGTGCAGGGTGTGCCACCTCCAGATCTAGCACCATGCCGTGAGCTGGTGGTGTGAGTATACAGCCTATCCTGTTTACTAACCACCACACCATCTATTTCAACATTTCACATCTAAAAATAGAGAGCTCGATCAGATTGCAAGTCAGCCTGGGTAATCATGTGATGGCCCTGGCCTACGAGTGAACTAAGAACACACACACACACGTACAGACTGAGACAGAGAACATACTGGTCTAGAGAGAGAATGATTAACTATGTGAATAAATGCACTAACAAAAACAATAGGGAAGTCCATCAGAGGCACGCTGTCACGGGAGCTTCGCACTGTAACCACACACACACACACACACACACACTTGTAATGGGACTTTTCCACATGGATAGTTGATTAATGAGATCTGTGGAGCGTGTTTGTGTATGTGTGTGTGTGTGTGTGTGTGTGCTCTGCAGATTCAGAGAAGCATGATGCCTACATGATTACTCTCCCGTATGAGAGAGGGAGATGTAGATAGAGGGGAGAGAACGAGAGCACTTCATATTAGGAGAGAAAGGGGGTGAGGTTTCTGAAAGGAAGGAGGGAGGGAGAGGAAGGGGAGAGAGAGGAAGTCCTACAGCACATCTCAGGGGGAGAGGGAGAGAAAAGAAGAGTAGGAGAGAGTTGTACAGCGTGTCTAGTCAGGAGAGAGGGCCTCTACCATTTGGAGGGAGAAAATGAAGGTGGAAGAATAGAGGGAGAAGTGAGGAGATGTAGTAGGGGTCAGAGGTCAAAGAAGCGAGTCAGTCTGTGGGAGGGGAGGTAGGATGTGTTTTTTTTATGTGTTTATAAGTTTACTACCACTATAAACACTGCTCTGCCCTGGCTGTTTCACACATCTGTGTGCGCCCCCTCCCTAAATACCGACCACCCTCCTTTCCCCGTACCCCCGCAATGCTTCTGATTTCCTAACCGCTTCCCGAAAACGACAGCATTCCACCCCCCTCTGTGTCCTCTCATTTTTTCAACCATTCCCGGATATTAGGCCTTGTTAATGCCATCTCCCCCACCCACACGCACATACTAAAACATACACAGCCACACACACACTTAAAGTATACAGCCTCAGTCACACACACACACCACACACACACACACACACACACACACACACACACACACACACACACACACACAGTTCAGCAACAGTGCCATTCTCTGACCCCCTCTCTGCGTTTCAGCACGTACTCTCCATTCATCTTCATTATGTCACCCTCCCTGATTTATCCCTCCCTGTGTGTGTTTGTGGTCTTGTTCTTCTATCCTTGTGGGGACCTGAAATCCCCAAAAGTCCCAACAGAGATAGTAAAACAAGGAAGATTCTCTCTCGTGGGGCCATTCCCTTCCCCCACAAGGATAGAAAAACAAGTGTGTGTGACATTGAGGTGTACGGACTCTTTGATCCTGTGTTTCCGTAACACACTCTCCTCTCACCTACATCAAGTGCTCTCTTTGTCCAAGTCAGATGGAAGGGTAGCAACAGCTGAAGAAGGTATGCTGATGTTTGGTGCAGTTCAATGACCTGTATAACCTCCAGTTAGCTAGTACTGGAGGCAGTAGGCCAAAACTCCTCAGTTTAGTTGTCTCAGTATTTAAAACATGAATAAATCTCTATGCACACCAGTATGTATTTGACTGGTGGTAAGTGTAGCTCCAGTGTGTAAGAGAATGCAGTCTTTGACATAACATGTAGTGTATGCGTTTGACTGGGAGCGGTGTCGTGTGTGTGTTTAGGGGCTTGGGGTGCGTTCCTCTGATGCTTTAGCCGTGCTGGAGGCTAGAGGACCAGCTCATCTGGTAGAGATTAGTCTGGGGGCCCCTAGCTAGCTATCCTCCTGGGGCTCCGCTCTACTGTTACTGGGCCCGGTTCAGTCTAAAAACAGCCTGGACGTACAGAGTACACGGGCTACAGCAACACACACACAAACTGAGAGATACAGTGGGGCAAAAAAGTATTTAGTCAGCCACCAATTGTGCAAGTTCTCCCACTTAAAACTATGAGAGAGGCCTGTAATTTTCATCATAGGTACATTTCAACTATGAAAAAATCCAGAAAATCACATAGTAGGATTTTTAATGAATTTATTTGCAAATTATGGTGGAAAATAAGTATTTGGTCAATAACAAAAGTTTATCTCAATACTTTGTTATATACCCTTTGTTGGCAATGACAGAGGTCAAACATTTTCTGTAAGTCTTCACAAGGTTTTCACAAACTGTTGCTGGTATTTTGGCCCATTCCTCCATGCAGATCTCCTCTAGAGCAGTGATGTTTTGGGGCTGTTGCTGGGCAACACGGACTTTCAACTCCCTCCAAAGATTTTCTATGGGGTTGAGATCTGGAGACTGGCTAGGCCACTCCAGGACCTTGAAATGCTTCTTACGAAACCACTCCTTCGTTGCCCGGGCGGTGTGTTTGGGATCATTGTCATGCTGAAAGACCCAGCCACGTTTCATCTTCAATGCCCTTGCTGATGGAAGGAGGTTTTCACTCAAAATCTCACGATACATGGCCCCATTCATTCTTTCCTTTACACGGATCAGTCGTCCTGGTCCCTTTGCAGAAAAACAGCCCCAAAGCATGATGTTTCCACCCCCATGCTTCACAGTAGGTATGGTGTTCTTTGGATGCAACTCAGCATTCTTTGTCCTCCAAACACGACGAGT
The DNA here is from genome assembly GCF_016432855.1 of Salvelinus namaycush. NCBI lineage: Eukaryota > Metazoa > Chordata > Actinopteri > Salmoniformes > Salmonidae > Salvelinus > Salvelinus namaycush. Next base: position 556,184 of record NC_052335.1, on the reverse strand, counting down.
TGAGTTTTTACCAAAAAGTTATATTTTGATTTCATCTGACCATATGACATTCTCCCAATCTTCTTCTGGATCATCCAAATGCTCTCTAGCAAACTTCAGACGGGCCTGGACATGTACTGCCTTAAGCAGGGGACACGTCTGGCACTGCAGGATTTGAGTCCCTGGCGGCGTAGTGTGTTACTGATGGTAGGCTTTGTTACTTTGGTCCCAGCTCTCTGCAGGTCATTCACTAGGTCCCCCCGTGTGGTTCTGGGATTTTTGCTCACCGTTCTTGTGATCATTTTGACCCCACGGGGTGAGATCTTGCGTGGAGCCCCAGATCGAGGGGGATTATCAGTGGTCTTGTATGTCTTCCATTTCCTAATAATTGCTCCCACAGTTGATTTCTTCAAACCAAGCTGCTTACCTATTGCAGATTCAGTCTTCCCAGCCTGGTGCAGGTCTACAATTTTGTTTCTGGTGTCCTTTGACAGCTCTTTGGTCTTGGCCATAGTGGAGTTTGGAGTGTGACTGTTTGAGGTTGTGGACAGGTGTCTTTTATACTGATAACAAGTTCAAACAGGTGCCATTAATACAGGTAACGAGTGGAGGACAGAGGAGCCTCTTAAAGAAGAAGTTACAGGTCTGTGAGAGCCAGACATCTTGCTTGTTTGTAGGTGACCAAATACTTATTTTCCACCATAATTTGCAAATAAATTCATTAAAAATCCTACAATGTGATTTTCTGGATTTTTTTCCCTTATTTTGTCTGTCATAGTTGAAGTGTACCTATGATGAAAATTACAGGCCTCTCATCTTTTTAAGTGGGAGAACTTGCACAATTGGTGGCTGACTAAATACTTTTTTGCCCCACTGTACGCACATCTTTTTCAGGAACATGGTAAAGACATTATATGAATGAGAGGTTAACCATAACTAAAAAAGTGCTGTTCTTGTTATCTGGCCGTTGTCATTCTTGCCCACACCTAATGGCTCATAGAATAATTATCTCTGTGAATGAGTTTCATCGCAGATCTTTGAAAGATGGTTTATTTGATGCACACTCAGGTTTGACTGTTCTGAGGCTTTCTCTGTACATGTGAAATGTCACAGCTGTAATGTTAAAGGGATACTGCTAGCAGATACCCATAGACTTCCAGTCATTGCGCTAATGCTAGTTAGCATTGGCTCACGAATCTACCTCTTTCGTCTTACTGGACACAGAGACATTAAAAATGGTATCCACAAGTTCATCTGACTCCGGGGAAGAGTTGAACAAAGATATTGCCAAAGCCAGGAGAAAAATCCCTTTAAGTGTCCGTAAGGGTCACTGATGGCTGACTGGTTCAGTTAATCTCAAACATGTCTGACCCTGACCTACATTCACCCCCTGCACAAGAACTTTCTGCTCCGTTTCAGTGTGTGTGTGTGTGTGTGTGTGTGTGTGTGTGTGTGTGTGTGTGTGTGTCTGCAAAGGCTCAATGTGTGCTGAGCTCAGCACTTTCAGGTCTGTCAGTTTCAGTCCTCCCCCACACACACCAGCTGAGCAGCTGCAGGGGAGAGGGGAAACTTTGCAACAGCGAGCCTTGGATCAGCAACACCCACGCACACATACAGCATTGTACATCCACGGCATTGTACATTCACACACACACATATATCCCGTTGCTGTCCCAGCAACAGTGGGCCTTTTCCTTAGTTCCTAGGCTACACCCTTCTGGAGAGGGTCACATGATTTCCTGTTCTACTGTGACCGTGTGCAGCGAGGTGAGGTGACTGTGGCTACTCTATTCTTTTCCCAATTCCTCACCCCCTTTATCTCCATCAATCTTCATCCAACCCCCCCCCCCTATTTTCTCCTCTCTCCCACCTATCTCCCTATCACTCACTTCCTTCACCCTCTGTTCCATTCATTCCCTCTCCTCCGTCCTAACTCCTCTCTTCTCCCCCCCCCCCCCTCTCTCCTGTGGCTATGTGACTGAATCAGTAGGAGATGAAGGACACACTTCTCTCTCTGAGACCCAGTCTTAGAAGCAAAGCTATTGTTCCATGACTCCATTACCTACTTCAGTACTACATACAGTGTGTATGCGTATGTGTGTAGGCTATAAGGATCCATTTGCGTGTGAGCATATGTCTGTGTGTGTGTGAGAGAGTCTTAGCTAAGCGTATTAATAACTGCCACATGACGGCAGAGAAAGCCATGTATTCCTGTTGTCGCTCCACTCTGCCAAGTCAGCTTATATCTCCCTTCGTCTATCCATCCCGCTCTCCTGTACACTCTCTTTTTATATCACTCCACTTCTACAGCCCACACAGATGCTACTGGACTCCATATTTATTGTTACTGCACAATGTCGATTTATTTTTGCACTATCTAATTGCACAATCCCCCGGCACGTGTAAATATCCTATTTTTATTCAGCTTTTATTGTTATTTCATTGCATTGTGTACTCCATGTATATCATGTGTATATGACAAATAAACAAACTTGAACTTGATGTGTGTGAGCTTGTTTGAGAAAGGGTGCGTGTGTGTTAGTGTGTGTGTGTATCCTAAGGGAACTGCATTTGTCCCTCTTCACCCACACACTGAACTTAATAACCCCTTGGTAGAAGGGCTAAATGAGGGGGTATTCTGTCTCTCTGTTCCCCAGGATTGAGAGGCTTAACCGGGGACACGGGAGGCCCTCCTCCATCCCTCTCTTTGTCCCTGCTCTCTCAGGCACTCACAGCTTAGTGACACTCTGCGTCATACAAGACAAAACACACATGCAGATGCAGACACACACAACACACACACACTACTTACTGTTCGGTTATTATGAAACCCCGGCACATACATACACACACAGCATATGGCTACACTTGCGTTCCTGAACACACAGGCCCACACACATACGCAGGCCCACACACACTGCTGCCCCTCTCCCCCTCTCTCCCTCCAGTAGAGCTCTTTTCCCCATACACAGCACTTTGTCTTTAAATTGGCCCTCTATTAATAGACTGTATGGATCACACTGCCACTGGCAGCTTCCCTACTACCCCTCCTTTCCTCTACTCCAATCTGCATCCATCATCCATAGCAAACAGGGCAGGCAGAGGTATTAAGGGTGTGCAAGTTTTATTTTGGTTGGTTTTATTAAACATTGGCCTGTGTGTGTGATCATTACCTCTCTCTCTCTCTCAAAACACAGACAGACAGACAGACAGACAGACAGACAGACAGACAGACAGACAGACAGACAGACAGACAGACAGGTGACTCTGAAAAGCTTTGAGGCTCAGTGAGTGTCAAAGAGGTGTGTGCGAAGGCCTCGTAAACCGGAGACTGAAAAGAAAGAGTGTAAAAAGAGAGAAAGAAAGAGCTGACAAGATTTTTGACTGAGAGAAGGCTTTACAGACAACAACTTCTGATGGGTAGGAGCATCGGGCCAGTAACCGAAAGGTTGCTGGATCGAATCCCCGAGCTGACAAGGTAAACATCTGCCCCTGAGCAGGGCGCTGATGACATGGATGTCGATTAAGGCATCCCCCCGCACCTCTGATTCGGAGGGGTTGGGTTAAATGCAGAAGACGCTTTTCAGTTGAATGGATTCAGTTGTACAACTAACTAGGTATCCCCCTTTCAACATAGACTTTGTTGCTGGAATGGTAACCCCTGAGTAAAACGGTAACCCCTGAGTGAAACGGTAACCCCTGAGTGAAACGGTAACCCCTGAGTGAAACGGTAACCCCTGAGTGAAATGGTAACCCCTGAGTGAACTTTTGGTTGTCCAGACTGGGTTCTCTCTTTTGTTCTATTTTGCTTTGTTTTCCTACAGTCAGACAGATAGAGCCTCAGAGTAAAAGGTTGCCGTCTGGCCCTGTTGTATTTTACAGTAAACTGGGTCACTCTCTGGCTGACTAACACACTGAGTGGGTAAAGTCAGGATAAAGTTACCCGGCGCTAAGTGTGTGTGCCTGCCAGCCTACTGAAAAATACAACGCCAGCCACACTGGGGGAGGGGTCTGTCTCTGTGTGTGTGTGTGTGTGTGTGTGTGTGTATGTTAGTGCAAATGACTCAGACAGGCAGGAATGTACGGTACCCAATGTACTGTTGGGAAGGGGGAGGCGTTCTATATGAAGTGAGTGTAATGTACGAGGCTAAATGAGGGTCTTTTTATTTAAAATAGTGAGGAGAGTATGCATTTGCAGACTTGAAGAGTCTTTTTCCTGTCTGGGTTAGACTACCATGGGTACTGCCTAGGGACCGAGGGCGGAAAGTGTGTGTGTGTGTGTGTGTGTGTGTGTGTGTGTGTGTGTGTGTGTGTGCCTGGGGTAGAAGGAGTAGAGGTAGCAAGGAGAATTTGGGTTAGTGTGAATAATTCAGCTCCCAAAGTTTAGCAGTACAGCAGGCAGCAGCCATGAACAGTCAGTCTTCCAACTCCTTCTCAGGCACTTCACAAGAGGAGGGGGCTGTGCCATAAGGGGGACAGGGAGTAAGAACGCCACGAAGGCCATCTGGATGTTGCTGATTGGAGGAGGCAAAAGAGATCCCTGTGTACGGAATGTGGGAGAATGGATGTTTTTTTCAATTTAATTGAACCTTTATTTAACGAGGCAAGTCAGTTAAGAACACATTCTTACTTACAATGACAGCCTACCAAAAGGCAAAAGGCCTCCTGCGGGGGAGGCTGGGATTAAAAATAAAAAATATATAAAATATAAATATGGGACAAAACACACATCACGACAAGAGAGACAGCACAGCACTACATAAAGGCAGCAACACATGACAACACAGCATGGTAGCATCACAACAAAACAACAACATGGTAGCAACACAACATGGTAGCAGCACAAAACATGGTAAAAACATTATTGGGCACAGACAACAGCACAAAGGGCAAGAAGGTAGAGACAACAACACATCACACAAAGCAGCCACAACTGTCAGTAAGAGTGTACATGTTTAAGTTTTGAATGAAGAGATTTGAGATAAAACTGTCCAGTTTGAGTGTTTGTTGCAGTTCGTTCCAGTCGCGAGCTGTAGCGAACTGAAAAGAGGAGTGACCCAGGGATGTGTGTACTTTGGGGATCTTTAACAGAAAGTGACTGGCAGAACAGGTGTTGTATGTGGAGGATGAAGGCTGCAGTAGATATCTCAGATAGGGGGGGAGTGAGGGCTAAGAGGGTTTTAAAAATAAGCATCAACCAGTGGGTCTTGCGACGGGTATACAGAGATGATCAGTATACAGAGGAGTATAGAGTGCAGTGATGTGTCCTATAAGGAGCATTGGTGGCAAATCTGATGGCCGAATGGTAAAGAACATCTAGCTGCTCAAGAGCACCCTTACCTGCCGATCTATAAATTACATCTCCATAATCTAGCATGGGTAGGATGGTCATCTGAATCAGGGTTAGATTGGCAGCTGAATTGAAAGAGGAGCGATTACGATAGAGGACACCAAGTCTAGATTTAACTTTAGCCTGCAGCTTTTATATGTGCTGAGAGATGAACAGTGTACCATCTAGCCATACTCCCAAGTACTTGTATGAGGTGACTACCTCAAGCTCTAAACCCTCAGAGGTAGTAATCACACCTGTGGGGAGGGGGGCATTCTTCTTACCAAACCACATGACCTTTGTTTTGGAGGTGTTCAGAACAAGGTTAAGGGCAGAGAAAGCTTGTTGGACACTAAGAACGCTTTGTTGTAGAGCATTTAACACAAAATTCAGGGAGGGGCCAGCTGAGTATAAGACTGTATCATCTGCATATAAATGGATGAGAGAGCTTCCTACTGCCTGAGCTATGATGTTGATGTAAATTCAAAAGATCGTGGGGCCTAGGATCGAGCCTTGGGGTACACCCTTGGTGACAGGCAGTGGCTGAGACAGCAGATGTTATGACTTTATACACTGCACTCTTTGAGAGACGTAGTTAGCAAACCAGGCCAAAGACCCCTCAGAGACACCAATACTCCTTAGCCGGCCCTCAAGAATGGAACGGTCAAGCATATCAAATTCTTTGGCCAAGTCAATAAAATAGCAGCACAACATTGCTTAGAATCAAGGGCAATGGTGACATCATTGAGGACCTTTAAGGTTGCAGTGACACATCCATAACCTGAGCGGAAACCAGATTGCATACCCGAGAGAATACTATAGAGATCACGAAAGCCAGTCAGTTGATTTTTCCAACACTTTTGATAAACAGGGCAAAATAGAAATAGGCCTATAATAGTTGGATCAGCTTGATCTCCCCCTTTAAATAAAGGATGAACCGTGGCTGCCTTCCAAGCAATGGGAATCTCCCCAGAAAGAAGAGACAGGTTAAAAAGGTCAGAGATAGGCTTGGTGATGATAGGGGCAGCAACCTTAAAGAAGAAAGGGTCAAAACCATCTGACCCAGATGTTTTTTTGGGGTGAAGTTTATGGAGCTCCTTTAGCACCTCGGACTCAGTGACTGCCTGCAGGGAGAAACTTTGTAGCGGGGAAAGAGAGGGAGAAGCATCGGGATAGTCGCATTAGAAGTGGTGGGAGATGAGGAAATGTTGGAAGGGCAAGGAGGCATGGCTGAGTCAAATAGGAATCCTGACTTAATGAAGTGGTGATTAAAGAGCTCAGCCAGGTGCTTCTTGTCAGTAACAACCACATCATCAACTTTAAGGGACATGGGCAGCTGTGAGGAGGAGGGTTTATTCTCCAGGTCTTTAACCGTTTTCCAGAACTTATTGGGATTAGACGCACAGAGAGAGAACTGCTCCTTAAAGTAACTAACTTTGGCCTTCCGGATAGCCTGAGTGCACTTATTTCTAAATTGCCTGAACAAGAGCCAGTCAGCCTGAGTATGCGTGTGCCGAGCATTTTGCCAAATGCAATTCTTGAGATGGAGTAAGATCACGGTCAAACCAGGGGCTAAACCTGTTTTTAATTCTCATTTTCTTTTTGGGGGCGTGTTTGTTAACAATACCACTGAAAATATAAAAAAAGAATGTCCAAGCGTCTTCGACAGAGCTCATTAAAGTTTTTTAGCAAGCGTCTATGACAAATCAGGACAGGTCGTTTTACTGAGCAGCCATTACAAACACAGGTTGTAAAACAGTGATCACTAAGGTCATTACAGAAAACACCAGACTGTTACCTATCAGGATTATTTGTGAGGATAACCTCGAGGAGGGTGGCCTTTTCTGGGTGTTTGGAGTCGTTCTTTATGGGATTGGTAATAATCTGAGAAAGATTTAGGGAGTCCCATTGCTTTAGGATTTGGTCAGGTGGTTTAAGCATGTCCCAGTTTAGGTCACCTAGCAGGACAAATTCAGACTTAGTGTAAGTGGCCAGGAGAGAGCTTAGGGTACAGTAGGTAGGGCACAGACTGGTGCTGATGGAGGATGATAGCACCCAGCAACAGTCAACAAAGAGCTATTTGAAAGTATAATGCTTAAAACCAGTAAATCAAATTGTTTGGGGACAGACTTGGTGGAGACAACCGAGCAAGGTGATCCTTGGTAAAGATTGCCACTACCCCAACTTTGGAAGATCTGTCTTGCCAAAAAAGGTTATAACCAGAAAGGTTGACATCAGTATTCAAAACACTCTTCCTTAAGCATGTCTCAGTAATGACCAACACATCTGGATTGAAGCTGTGAACCCACACTTTCAATTGATCCATTTTAGGTTACGAGAGCAGAAATCAGTGAAGCAGATATCAGAGCACAAGTCGGAATTGGGGCTAGCAACAGTAGATGGGCCAGGGTGTACATGCACATTTCCAGATATCATCAACAGTAATACGATCAAGGCATGGCATAGGACAATGAGAGCTCTGCAGTGCTGATTTATGACATCTGAATGTACAGTCGTAGCGAAAAGTTTTGAGAATGACACAAATATTAATTTCCACAAAGTTTGCTGCTTCAGTGTCTTTAGATATTTTTGTCAGATGTTACTATGGAATACTGAAGTATAATTACAAGCATTTCATAAGTGTCAAAGGCTTTTATTGACAATTACATGAAGTTGATGCAAAGAGTAAATATTTGCAGTGTTGACCCTTCTTTTCAAGACCTCTGCAAAGCCGCCCTGGCATGCTGTCAATTAACTGCTGGGCCACATCCTGACTGATGGCAGCCCATTCTTGCATAATCAATGCTTGGAGTTTGTCAGAATTTGTGGTGTTTTGTTTGTCCACCCGCCTCTTGAGGATTGACCACAAGTTCTCAACGGGATTAAGGTCTGGGGAGTTTCCTGGCCATGGACCCAAACTATAGATTTTTTGTTCCCCGAGCCACTTAGTTATCACTTTTGCCAAATGGCAAGGTGCTCCATCATGCTGGAAAAAGCATTGTTCGTCACCAAACTGTTCCTGGATGGTTGGGAGAAGTTGCTCTCGGAGGATGTGTTGGTACCATTCTTTATTCATGGCTGTGTTCTTAGGCAAAATTGTGAGTGAGCCCACTCCTTTGGCTGAGAAGCAACCCCACACATGAATGGTCTCAGGATGCTTTACTGTTGGCATGACACAGGACTGATGGTAGCGCTCACCTTGTCTTCTCCGGACAAGCTTTTTTCCGGATGCCCCAAACAATCGGAAAGGGGATTCATCAGAGAAAATGACCTTACCCCAGTCCTCAGCAGTCCAATGCTGAGTCCCTGTACCTTTTGCAGAATATCAGTCTGTCCCTGATGTTTTTCCTGGAGAGAAGTGGCTTCTTTGCTGCCCTTCTTGACACCAGGCCATTCTCGGAAAGTCTTCCCCTTACTGTGTGTGAAGCTCTGTACTGGTGGTGTCCCGATCCCGCAGCTGAATCAACTTTAGGAGACGGTCCTGGTGCTTGATGGACTTTCTTGGGCGCCCTGAAACCTTCTTCACAACAATTGAACCGCTCTCCTTGAAGTTCTTGATGATCCGATAAATGGTTGATTTAGGTGCAATCTTGTTGGCAGCAATATCCTTGCCAGTCAAGCCCTTTTTGTGCAAAGCAATGATGACGGCACATGTTTCCTTGCAGGTAACCATGGTTGACAGAGGAGGAACAATGATTCCAAGCACCACCCTCCTTTTGAAGCTTCCAGTCTGTTATTCGAACTCAATCAGCATGACAGAGTGATCTCCAGCCTTGTCCTCGTCAACACTCACACCTGTGTTAAAGAGAGAATCACTGACATGACGTCAGCTGGTCCTTTTGTGGCAGGGCTGAAATGCAGTGGAAATGTTTTGTGGGGATTCAGTTCATTTGCATGGCAAAGAGGAACTTTGCAATTAATTGCAATTCATCTGATCACTCTTCATAACATTCTGGAGTATATGCAAATTGCCATCATACAAACTGAGGCAGCAGACTGTGAAAATTAATATTTGTGCCATTCTCAAAACTTTTGGCCACGGCTGTACATCAGATGGCAACAAGATCATATTGTACAGCAATTTCATCAGGTAAGATGAATACAAAGCCGGGGAGAGGTGGTTAGAATAGGATAGGAGGCCAAAAGTCTGTAGGATGTAGAGTTTAAGGAAAAATAACAAGCTGCTCTCCCTCTCTGTGCTCTCTCTCTCTCCTTCTGCTCTCTCCATTCTCAAAGGTCTCTCATTCTATGCCCCTCTGCTTTCCTCTTTCAAGGACTGCCCTTCTCCTCTACCTCTCTCCCACTCTGACAGACAGAGAACGTCCACTGCAGTTCCTATAGCGGTAAACAGTCTATAGTTTTCTCCAGTGATGTTCAGATTGCTGTGTGCGTGACTGAGACTGACTGACACACTGTACTATTGCACCCAGCAGTGCAGCAGGGCACAGCACATTGTGTCATTCCCCTCCCCCACCTTCCCTTGACTTCACTCTCCTCCTCCTTCCTCTCTTCTCTTTAACCCCCTTCTTCTTTCCCCCTTTCCTCAGTATCTCTTACCTCAGTTTAAAAAACGGCGAAGCTGGAACGCAGCCAATTAACACAACAGGCCAGTTCACAGAGCCGTGCAGAGGAATGGAGGAGAGAGAGAGAGAGAGAGAGAGAGAGAGAGAGAGAGAGAGAGAGAGAGAGAGAGAGAGGGGGAACGAGAGAGAAGCAGAGCTCACATAGCTACACACTGACCTACATACGTTTCCCCCCAGCTGATTGAGTCTTACGCTGAAGCCTCCGGCCAATCATGGGCGGGGAAAGAGTGCCAGCCAGCCAATTGCGTGGGCCGCCCTCCACGGAGCTCTCACTGTCTCCGGAGTCTGTACAGTTTTCAGTCATCACACACACGGAGAAAGAGTGAGAGAGTGCGAAGGAGAGCTCTACAGATGAAAGAGGCAGGAAAACGAAAGGGAGTGAGGGGAGGGAGAGAGAGTGGTGGACAGACAGGGGGAAAAAGAGACCTGGGAAGCTCAATGTGGCCCAGACAGACAAATATAAACGGATATTCCTCTCTTTCCCTCTCTCCCTCTCTCTCCTACGGCAGTAGTGCGACTGGCTGCAGACAGTCAGATGAGGGCTAATTCGAGCTCATGCTAAAGAGTGGATTACCACCCAATATCTGTCCCTGTTCCTTTCCCTGCCCACAGACTAAGCTAAGGCTAGCCTTTTCTGGCCTAGCACAGTCTGTGCCCTGCCCTCCCTGGGTCTTAGAGCTTTAACATGGGCCTTGAAGATCATTAAGACACACCAAAAATATCAACTATTAACAGAGTGAGCCAAGAATAGTTTGAGCTCTCATTAAAAACAGTTAGTGTACATGAACCCATTTAAACTATGATGACAAAGTGTTCGGATTGGTAGGTTCCAATCCGAACACATACCATACATTGGTTTCTCTGCATCTATTCCTGGCATCTAGACCTTACTGACTGTGCGTATGAGTGTTTGTGTATATCTGTGTACAGTCCATGGGTAAGGTAAACAGGTTATGGTGTGTGCGTGCAGACTGTATGCAGCCAGCTTGTTACATGACAAGGCTGTCTGTGTTTGGTGTTCAAAGTAAGCTGAGACTGACAACAGAAACTTCTGACTCATCTCACTGTGCATACAGAGACATAGAGAGAGAGAGAGAGAGAGAGAGAGAGAGACAGAGAGAGAGAGAGAGAGAGAGAGACAGAGAGAGAGAGACAGAGAGAGAGAGACAGAGAGACAGAGAGAGAAAAAAAAAATTGCAGACAGACACACTGTACACAGATCAGTCAGCATAGAGCACACATCAAACAGCATGCTGGCTTGTCTCTGGATGGCATGGCACACTCTCTACACAGTACCCACACACACTCCTCAATGTTGTGAAACCACCACAAGACAGACTGGTATGGACGGTACTCAAAAGTGACACTGGGGCCCATCAGAGGTGGCACTATCACCTAATAACATCACTTCATTCAGTTTGTCTCCCTTTGTCTAGGCTATTTCCCTCTTTCCTTTGCCATGCCATCCCTCTTTCTGCCATTGTACAAATGTTTCTCTCTTACATGCTCTCCATCTCTTTCCCAAACAAAATATTTCATTTTTATTTATTAAAACCATGAATAACACTAAAACCAACCTCCCTTTAAGCAGAGGCATCCTGTAATTGAAGCTGAATGAGATTGCAGATAAATAAAGAGAACCATCACAATGACAGAGAGTGACGGACAGGACCAACAGTTTGTTGATGAAGCCAGGGTGCTGCTAGTTGAATAGGAGAGGTTTCATCCGGCTAGGCAGGGCAGGGGCTCCTCTGGCACGATATCTTGTTCTGTTCCCTTTCCATTTACAAAGAAAAAAACAGGCTTCTTTCTGCTGCGGCTACAAAAAAGGCACAAAAGTCGGATAAGAAAAGGGTAAGAAAAACAAACAGAAGGAAGGGGAGGGAGTGGGGGAGAGAGTGGGGGAGAGGGAGGGGGAGAGCAAAAGGCACACTAACCCATATTTAAAAAGAGACTACACTAACTGTTGCAGTAAGAGCTCTCCATCAGGACTGACAACAATACACAATGCCACTGTGAAAGGGCAATCCTCTGCAACTGTAATGCACTACTACCGTAGAAGTGCCACTTTGCAAGTCCCAGCTTCTGTATCATGGTAAAAAACACATCACTACAGATAGATAGATACATCTGGTCCCATCTGAGTCCATTAGAGAAGCCTTGGTATTACCGGGACAGTAGACAAGTTGGCCTAACAACAGGCTCCGTGTCTGGGTAGAACAACGTCCAATGTGCCTTGGGGCTCTGGAGCGATTTCATGCCCCCATAAGCAATGAACCACACACACACACACACACACACACACACACACACACACACACACACACACACACACACACACACACACACACACACACACACACACACACACACACACACACACACACCTCTCTCCTTTCTCCCTGGAAGGGCTCTATAAATGTTTTATTCATTGGTAGCACTGGTGCTCTCAACTTCAAAAAGTTAAGAGCACCACATGAAATTTAGGAGACCCAGAAATAATTGTTTTAATTGATTGAGATAGAATTCATAGAGGCCCAACATAGGCTCTATCTACTATTGAAGCACATGTTGTGCCCTAGAAACGGTCTCTTCAAAAACATCAGGTTTGTGATGAGGACATGCAAGATACCTGTCATTCATTCATTGCTATGATCATTGATTTCCTGAAGAAGCTATCCCTTTTTCCTTTATTTCTGTGCCCCCAAATGTTTAAATATACTGGTAAAGTTACCAGGTTGTTAGCTAGCTAGCCAATGAGGTAACATGACTGAACAAAGTTTAAACAAACGGTTAACGACGTCGACGTGCAAGTTCTTTAGATCTGCCCACAGCATGGTTTATGCAGTAGCGGTAAAATCATTGGGGAAGCCAAGCTAGGGAAAAAAAAGCCAAATTATAACCTGTGTGTTGTAATAATTGCTTTGCTTGCTTTGTAACCTGTTAGCTCATATGCCTTGCCACCGTGATATATAGGCCTATGGCCGAGACAATAAGAAGACACAATGGCAGAATAAATTCAAACACACCTTTGTTTCATCACAGAGCAACATCTGTCCAGTGGAGTCCACAAAGCATGTAACAAACAGTTACATGACCTACAGCATGGTCAATCACGTTAATGTTTCCAACATTTTAGGACTAGTAAACAACTATTGATTAAGTGCACCGGAGAGTTTACTGCAAGTCGCAAAGAAAAACAGCTGCCTACACTATTCCAGCACCATTTCAACATCATGAAATCACCTATGCTTAGTGACAACTAAAAGATTACAAAAACAATTTAGTCCAATCAACGTAAGCTAAATATCATGTGGCTGTCCATGGTACTGATTTGTGTGTGTGTGTGTGTGTGTGTGTGTGCGTAAGTATAAAAAACATGTTGACTCACCCTTCTTTTAGAGAAATAACAATGCCATCCTCCTCTCTTTCATGTTGCCAAAACAGCCAACATTAGCCTACTAATCTAATTACATATTGAACATCCATCCTCTCAGACCAGATGCACAATATATGAATTTATGGTTGGATCAGAATCGCGTTAAATCATTGGCCAGTACGGAGAATTAAGTAAAACCACAAGTTCAAATCCCTATCTCCGTCCAGGGCTAATTTAGGAAAGGGCCAATTTTAGCTAGCTAGCTAGCCACCGGAGGACAACAACACAACGAGATGCAACAATGAAAGTTTTTTTCTGTCAATGACGTTTGGCTTGATGTGATTGGTGTGAAGCCAAATCCAAACTGACTTCCCCTTTTTTTTGGTACTCCAGGACCATTTACAGTTGAGCTCACTCAGTTTAGCTCAACACTGATTGGCTATTATTGCATAATTTTCTTTATCAAGGGGGACAAATACTCGCTGGCTTCCCTTGCATTCAATGCTACTGGCAGCAACAATATCATACTCTTTTGACCAGACAGCATCAGATAGATGGGCTACACATACAGAGACAGAGGGGTGCTAATTGACCTAATTGGTCACACTTTAGAGCCCTGATTAATTAATGAACATGCATCTGCGTGAACGTGCTTTAGGCATGCTGCAAGGAGGCATGAGGACAGCAGATGTGGCCAGGGCAATAAATTGCAATGTCCGTACTGTGAGACACCCAAGACAGCGCTACAGGGAGACAGGATGGACAGCTGATCATCCTCGCAGTGGCAGACCACGTGTAACAACACCTGCACAGGATCGGTACATCCGAACATCACACTTGCGGGACAGGTACAGGATGGCAACAACAACTGCACGAGTTACACCAGGAACGCACAATCCCTCCATCAGTGCTCAGACTGTCCGCAATAGGCTTTAGGATGCTGTACTGAGGGCTTGGCCTGTTGTAAGGCAGGTTTTCACCAGACATCACCGGCAACAACATCTCCTATGGGCACAAACCCACCGTCGCTGGACCAGACAGGACTGGCAAAAAGTGCTCTTCACAGACGAGTCGCGGTTTTGTCTAACCAGGGGGTGATGGTCGAATTCGCGTTTATCGTCGAAAGAATGAGCGTTACACCGAGGCCTGTATTCTGGAGCGGGATCAATTTGGAGGTGGAGGGTTCGTCATGGTCTGGGGCAGTGTGTCACAGCATCATCGGACTGAGCTTGTTGTCATTGCAGGCAATCTCAACGCTGTGCGTTACAGGGAAAACATCCTCTCCCTCATGTGGTACTGAACCTCGGCAAGACGGAGCTGCTCTTCCTCCCGGGGAAGGACTGCCCGTTCCATGATCTCGCCATCACGGTTGACAACTCCATTGTGTCCTCCTCCCAGAGTGCTAAGAACCTTGGCGTGATCCTGGACAACACCCTGTCGTTCTCAACTAACATCAAGGCGGTGACCCGTTCCTGTAGGTTCATGCTCTACAACATTCGCAGAGTACGACCCTGCCTCACACAGGAAGCGGCGCAGGTCCTAATCCAGGCACTTGTCATCTCCCGTCTGGATTACTGCAACTCGCTGTTGGCTGGGCTCCCTGCCTGTGCCATTAAACCCCTACAACTCATCCAGAACGCCGCAGCCCGTCTGGTGTTCAACCTTCCCAAGTTCTCTCACGTCACCCCGCTCCTCCGCTCTCTCCACTGGCTTCCAGTTGAAGCTCGCATCCGCTACAAGACCATGGTGCTTGCCTACGGAGCTGTGAGGGGAACGGCACCTCCGTACCTTCAGGCTCTGATCAGGCCCTACACCCAAACAAGGGCACTGCGTTCATCCACCTCTGGCCTGCTCGCCTCCCTACCTCTGAGGAAGTACAGTTCCCGCTCAGCCCAGTCAAAACTGTTCGCTGCTCTGGCACCCCAATGGTGGAACAAACTCCCTCACGACGCCAGGTCAGCGGAGTCAATCACCACCTTCCGGAGACACCTGAAACCCCACCTCTTTAAGGAATACCTAGGATAGGATAAAGTAATCCTTCTAACCCCCCCCCCCCCCCCCCCCTTAAAAGATTTAGATGCACTATTGTAAAGTGGTTGTTCCACTGGATATCATAAGGTGAATGCACCAATTTGTAAGTCGCTCTGGATAAGAGCGTCTGCTAAATGACTTAAATGTAAATGTAAATGGTACCCTTCCTGCAGGCTCATCCTGACCTGACCCTCCAGCATGACAATGCCACCAGCCATACTGCTCGTTCTGTGAGTGATTCTCTGCAAGACAGGAATGTCAGTGTTCTGTCAAATGAAAAACCAAAACCTTTCCCTGGGTTTGTGCAATGTCAGTAAACCCAGTCAGGCAACCAACCTCACAGGGCTCATTATATTGCTAGCTCATATGTCTCCTCTCCGCTCTCTCCAGGCATCATACTGTATCTCGCTGACCCATACCTGTGCAAACACACAGGTGCACTGAGGGCTCATAAGGATTAAGAATGACAACACTGCTCTTCTTCAGCTCAGGGGCACAGGAATATGAACTCTTCACCTGGACGGACCTACATGGTTTGGTCAAATTATGAGAAGCATGCATCCATATCCACAGGTTGAAGCCAATTTTGCAAGAGTAAAATAAAGATTCTGTCAGTTGATAATACTGTGAGCTAAGGCAGTAGAAGTGAGGTGGGAAGGAGTGTTGATTGGTAGACTTTCCGATTTTGTCTGGATCTCAATTTGCTTGTGGCTACATTGAACCACACAGCGATACATGGAATGCACTGAAGCATGTCAACATTGGAAACCCCAAACCTCCTCTCTCTGTTTTAGTGTTCAGTGGCTGAGCACGGTTTCACAATGGCCCTCCTTCATCCCTTGAGCCCCCCACCGTCACCTACCACCCCCTCCACCTCCACCCCCCAGCCCAGCACAATGTCCTGGGAACACTGTGGTTACTTCATGAAGAGAGGGGATTAGTGGTTAGAGCCTAGTGGGCCAGCCGTAAAACAATGCCTACAGAGCATGCCCAATCAGTCTGTAGCTAACCCTGACTCTGACCCCCTGACTCCCAACCAAACAACCAGAGAAACTGGATCTGAGGAGAACCAAAACAACTCAAGACAGAGTACTTCACTACTGGAGCTGTCTGAAAAGCAGAACCAGAAAGTCGATGACGTCATCATTCTACTGTTTTAACAACAGATATTAGCTAACTCTGGACCATGACCCAGACCTCTTTTAGAGATCATAAGTGTCAAACATTTCACAAATGCACAGAACCTCTACTGAAGACAATCTCCCATTTTGAGGACATGACTATGTCTAGGTGACAAGCAGGTTAACTTGGTTTTAAAGGTCAGACCCAAACCTTGCCCATCGTCCTTGAGGTAGAAGTGGCCCTTAAATCACAGATCTAGGATCATATTACCCTACCGCCCCAATCCTAACTGCAAAATGAGTGGAACAAAACAATAATATCTGACCCTGTATCAGTGGTTAGAGGCAACTTCTGCCTAAACAGCCCTTAGCAAATCTGGGAGTGTGTCCACTGCTGTTAATTCAAAGGCATGGATTTATATGGTCAGAGACAAAGCCATTTACATGTAGATGCAGACTTTGGCATGCACCACACACACCCAAGCGCACACATACACATACACCATAAATGGGAGGGTTGGCTCCATTTAGCGCCAGCCATGGCTTCCCGCATGGAGGACACAAACAGTTATTCTAGCATAATCAAATTTTTATGAATTCTAATCAATCTGGAAAATCCTGCTCTGAGGATGGAGGAGCGAAGGTCGGAAGGGATGGAGAGGGGTTGGGGGAATGGAAACGGCAAGGGGCGCACCTCCATCACTCTTGTCTCCTGACCCACATGAATCACGGCAGCATCGGGGAACAACAGATACCCTCATCAGATCACACATAGCATTGTAACCCTACGCTGCTGTCAGAGAGAGAGAGGAGGGTGGGAGTGAGGGAGTGAGACAGAGCAATTCTTTTCTGTGATTAGATGGCAGCAAAGCCATGTCTCCTGTCATTAAAGTGTATTTTTCCCCTCGCACTCTGTCTCTCTCTCACACACTCTCCCTCCCCGTTCTCTCCCTTGGCTGGGTAATGGCAGCTAGGTGGAGTGGTGTAATACGTAGAGACAGGCTTGGGAGAAAACAAATAAACGTTTAAAAACCCAGGCTCATAGTGGCAAGACAAATTCTAAAATGGTAACTTAAATTGACTCAAGGACTAGGGATTGCTGGAACGTCGGAGTGTGAGTATGTGCCTGTGTGTGTGTGTGTGTGTGTACCAGGGGGCTATTTGGGGCCCACGCAGTAAGTGCCACTATTGGGTTAAACTCCAGATATTAAACCCACCCTATACTAGTGTTAAGTTCGCCAACAAGAAAAGGTAGGTAGAAAAAGGGCCTAGGTGACGTTTGGAGCCACTTTACCTGTAGTGTCGATTCAAACAAGACCGAATGCAACGTTTCCACGGGAGATGACGGGGGAAAATAGTACCTACCTCAAGAGACATATGAAAGCACATCATCCCAATGTACAGTGCATTCGGAAAGTATTCAGACCCCTTGACTCTTTCCACAGTTTGTTACGTTACAGCCTCATTCATCAATCTACACACAATACCCAATAATGACAAAGCAAAAACAGGTTTAGACATTGTTGCAAATCTATAAAAAAAAACTTAAATATCATATTTACATAATTATTCAGTCCCTTTACTCAGTACTTTGTTCAAAATCAAATCAAATGTTATTGTTCACATACACATGGTTAGCAGCTGTTAATGCGAGTGTAGCGAAATGCTTGTGCTTCTAGTTCCGGCAGTGCAGTAATATCTAACAAGTAATCTAACAAATTCACAACGACTACCTTATACACACAAATGTAAAGGGATGATCAAGAATATGTACATATAAATATATGAATGAGTGATGGCCGTGCGGCAGAGGCAAGATGCAATAGATGGTATAGCATACAGTATATGCATTTGAGATGAGTAATGTAGGATATGTAAACATTATTAAAGTGGCATTTTTTAAAGTGACTAGCGATGCCTTTATTAAATAACATTTTTAAAGTGGCCAGAGATTTGAGTCTGTATGTTGGCAGCAGCCTCTCTATGTTAGTGATGGCTGTTTAACAGTCTGATGGCCTTGAGATAGAAGCTGTTTTTCAGTCTCTTGGGTCCCAGCTTTGATGCACCTGTACTGACCTCGCCTTCTGGATGATAGCGGGGTGAACAGGCAGTGGCTCGGGTGGTTGTTGTCGATGATCTTTCTGGCCTTCCTGTGACATTGGGTGCTGTAGGTGTCCTGGAGGGCAGGTAGACTGTGTTGAAGCACCTTTGGCAGCGATTACAGCCTTGAGTCTTCTTGGGTATGACGCTACAAGCTTGGCACACCTGTATTTGGGGAGTTTCTCCCATTCTGCTCTGCATATCCTCTCAAGCTCTGTCAGGTTGGATGGGGAGCGTCTCTGCACAGCTATTTTCAGGTCTCTCCAGAGATGTTCGATCGGCCTCTGGCTGGGCCACTCAAGGACATTAGAGACTTGTCCCGAAGACACTCCTGTGTTGTCTTGGCTGTGTGCTTAGGGTCGTTGTCCTGTTGCAAGGTGAACCTTCGCCCTAGTCGGAGTTCCTAAGCGCTCTGGAGCAGATATTCATCAAGGATCTCTCTGTACTTTGCTCTGTTCATCTTGACTAGTCTCCCAGTCCCTGCCGCTGAAAAACATCCCCACTGCATGATGCTGCCACCATCATTACACAACAAGTTGGAAATCTCAAATTCAACGAGTGGTTTGGAAGGAATCAGTGACAGTGGCTGTGTGGTCCCAAATCTGGGATTAAGGGACTCTATTCCAAATGTAAAATGGTAAAACATTCAACATTGGACATGCTGTCAATGAAGCGTGATTTGGTTATAATAGTTATATTGACTAACGTAAAGTCTGTCCTAGCTTGCTCATTGTCTAAATCGAAATGAAGAATTGCCTCTTACCCGCTTGTCTTCCCCTTATGCCGTAGTTTGTACATCTCAATTGTCATTAGAAACCACATTTGTTTAAGCAAGTCAGGCATATCAGCTGTTTTTTTACAAGGCAGGAAATGAGGCTGAATGAACTGTTTCGCTGCCAGACAAGACTCAGCTGATAGCCAGGTGTAGCAGTGGTAATATATTTGGACTGCTGTTGGGACAGCTTTATGTAGGCCCTAACAGTTTGTGGTCATTGTTTGTCACCGTTATAGTGCAATTAATGTATTGTTTCGTGTTGTGTTGTGGCTTTGCTGGCATGCATTCCACTTGTTTTTTCTGCCCCACCAAGATGTACATGCTTAAATCGCCACTGGATTACAGTATAGCTACAGTATGTCATGGGGTGTGTTTTTTTAAATCTGCTGCAGAGTAATGTGTTCTTCTGCCAACTTGGCTGTTAGGAAGAGAAACATGGGATAGGATGTGATGCAGAAAAATATGCTGGTAGGACATGTGCACATGGAAGTCAGTGATTTCTGTTTACTATAGGTTAATGAGACAATAAAAATGTGATGTGACGGGCCTCCCGAGTGATTGCATCACAGTGTTGCGCCGTCACTACAGCCTGGGGTTTGACCGTAAGGAGCTACAGAGGGTAGTGCGTACGGCCCAGTACATCACTGGGGCAAAGCTTCCTGCCATCCAGGACCTATATACTAGGCAGTGTCAGAGGAAAGCCCCAAAAATTGTCAAGACTCCAGACACCCAAGTCATAGACTATTCTCTTTGCTACCGCACGGCAAGCGGTACCGGAGCGCCAAGTCTAGGACCGAAAGGCTCCTTAAGGACTTGTAAGTAAGCATTTCACGGTAAGGTCTACAACCTGTTGTATTCGGCGCATGTGACAAAAAAAGTTTGATTTGAATTGATCCCAGACTGTGTCAAAACTGTCTGTGACCAGGAGTTCCATAGGCTGGCGCACAATTGGCCCAGCGTCGTCCGGGTTTGGCCCAGGGGCTTTACTTGGCTCATCACGCCTGCAGGCTGACTTCGGTCGTCAGTAGAACGTTTTTTCATCCGACACATTGGTGCAGCTGGCTTCCGGGTTAAGCGAGTGGGTGTTAAGAAGCGCGGCTTGGCGGGTCATGTTTCGGAGCCTCTCGTGAGCCTGTTGGGGAGTTGCAGTGATGAGACAAGATCGTTAGCACAACATTTGTGGAGAAAAAGGGGGTAAAAATGACAACAAAAACAAAAAATGGTGATGTGACTAAAATGTAAGGGCATTTAGTTGACTAAAATGGCCGACAGTTTTCGTCATTTTGACAATAACTAGACAAAATCCTTATACAAATGAAGACTTAATGATATTTTAGTCAAAATGACTAAGACTAAATCTAAAAAGAGTTCAATAATTAACACTGCCCTTTACCCATGCCAAACCATTCATTCTACCCCCCATATTCCCCCTCCTCCAAACCCCTTTTAAACACCAGCACCCACCAGCCTGTGTGTAATTAATCAAATATGAGAATATGTATGTCTAAGTGAAGCACTGGGGTGAGGACCACAGGAGTGTACCAGGGAAGTAGAGGAGCGGAGCAAAATCGACCCCGGCATTGCGTGACTTGTGCACATCACACTGCAGAGCGTTACATCACCCCAGACCAGGGATTTAAAATGACACATTATTGAGATCATCACCATGGCGCCACAGACTCACATTGCACAGACGCTACTTAGAGGACTGGGAGGGAGGGAAGGAGGGGTGGTGAAAGAGGGAGAGAGAGAGAGAGAGATCATAGCCAGAGCTTGCGTGAAAACACAAACACAGAGTGTGCATGCAAACACAAACACACACACAGTGACAGGTTCAGAGGGGAAGGTAGTAATTCGAGGGTTATTAGAGGAGCCTGTGCTTCTCCTCACGGTCGGCCGTGGTCTCTATCCTGCTCCTGCCCAGTAACACTTCCTGTTAAGCACTGCTTATTTCCTGTTTCATATAAACAAACTAGCTACAACCAGGAGGGGTGGACTGTATAGTCTCCAAGACATATGAAAACAGGGTGAATTGGGACTCACTTGTTGCAACTGTTTGAGGTTCACCATTTTTACAATAGGGCCTAAATACGGCAGCACAGGGAAACGTCTCTGCTTGTTAAACCATGCTTGTTACTATGATTAAATTAATTAGAATAGATTGGACATACATACATACTGTAAGACCATGTGCCGTGCGTAGAGGGAGTGCAACAAGACACACACACACACACTGCTAGCCCCCTCATTTGGCTGGATGTAAAACAGTGAAGTGAGCAAAAACAAGTTGTCCCCCATAGCACTTCTCCTCACTATAAGCAGAGCCCTTGAAGTCTGCTGTAGCCTCTAATAAATGAAGATAAATCTCCTACAGCTCTCTGTCTTTGCACTACTCTCCCATTGTTACTCTCCATGACTCGATTCCATCTTTTTGTTGTTGTTGCTATCGACCAAAATTAAGATGCATTCCCAAAATGGATGACAATAGTGTGTTTGTGTTCCCTCTGTGTGCTCTGTGGAGGAGCCAAGCTTCAGATAGGATCTCACTGACAATCACTCCCATCATGTCTCACACACTGATTACACTAAAGACAGGGATGTGGTTAGACTGGCACGCGCAGGTGGAAACACACAGAATAAGGTTTTCCACCTGCGCGTGCCAGTCTAACCACATCCCTGTCTTTAGTGTAATCAGTGTGTGAGACATGATGGGAGTGATTGTCAGTGAGATCCTATCTGAAGCTTGGCTCCTCCACAGAGCACACAGAGGGAACACACACACAGTATTGTCATCCATTTCGGGAATGCATCTTAATTTTGGTCGATAGCAACAACAACAAAAAGATGGAATCGAGTCATGGAGAGTAACAATGGGAGAGTAGTGCAAAGACAGAAAGCTGTAGGAGATTTATCTTCATTTATTAGAGGCTACAGCAGACTTCAAGGGCTCTGCTTATAGTGAGGAGAAGTGCTATGGGGGACAACTTGTTTTTGCTCACTTCACTGTTTTACATCCAACCAAATGAGGGGGCTGGTGGTGGTGGTGGTGGTGTGTGTGTGTGTGTGTGTGTGTGTGTGTGTGTGTGTGTGTGAGTGAGAGAGAGAAAATGAGAGCAAGAGCGAGTGATAATGAGTGAGCAAATGAAAAAAGGGGAGAGAGAGAGAGAGAGAGATGTGAGAGGGGGTAAGCTTTCCCTTCAGCCAAGAACATGCTCTTAAAAATGTATACAGTGATCTGAATTAATCCAGAGAGCATTGAATGATTGAGGAGCAGCTTTGAACAGAGCAGATCAGAAGAGTGTGACATGGGTTAGAGTAGAGAGGATAGGGAACATTGGCCTGACGACTCACACTAAAATATTCATCTGTTCTGTCATTTGCTACATACTTTAGTCTGAGACTACCATCATTGAAATCATTTGTGGTTACGAGGGGCGTTGTACAAAACAAAGTCATCAGCAATTGGATCGTCTCTAACCAATGATGACATTTCAAACCACCGCTTTACCCACGTGTGTTCTGGCCCAACCCATCAGTTTCTTGACCAATCAGATGGCCCCGAATGTGTTCGCATTCGTTGAAGGGTCGGGGAGGTACTCAGCTCCAGACTCATTGTGGAGAATCATCTAACGTACGAGTGCGTGGTGTTTGGCTGGAGAAAGGAGTCTGGGTAGCCAGGCAAGGGAAAATTACTGCACTGAACAGTAAAAATTATCATTTTTAATGCGCCCTTGTCAGTCAGTTCAAATTGCAACAAATGGGGGGGGGGGAGACTCACATGCACTGTACACAAAGAGCGAGCGAGCAAGCAAGAAAGAGAGAGAGAGGTATCAAACGGTCAGCTCTGTAAATGTCAAGCCCTCTCACTACCTGACCTGTCAGTAAGAACTCATCATCAGTAAGATCATTGTCCCCGCCCCTCTTCAGCCATACACCATCACGACAACACAATGACATTATAGGCCTACTCTGCTACAGAAACAACAGTCATTAACATAGATGTAAACTGTCAAATGGGAATGTAACATGCAGCTTGTCCCTGGGGGAGACAATTAGACGGCACCATTGATTAGAATGTGAAATAGAAAGTGGGTCTGTAATATAGATGCAGGTACACTGTTCAGAGTGTGACACTATTCAGAGGAGAAGGAGAAAGAAGCCCTGGAGCAATTGGTTCCTATAAACGAGTGCCCCTAACCCCCTCACCCCCCAAACACCCAGAGTCCCTTGTATTGGGGGTCATTGCCAAAGGGCAGCTGTAATACAGCAATTTGGAACAAAGCTTGTTAATTTACTCTCTCCTCTCCCTCCTCCTATATTTATTTTTGCTTTAAGGAGTCTTTACGGAGTTTCGTGGATGGTGCTCCCTCAGCCAGGGCGCACGCACGTGCAAATCCTAATGGTTTCAAACTAGTGGTTGGTCCCATTTTTCTTACAACCTCGTTATACCTATACTAGCGTCCCATATCGTTGGTGGTTCTATGCT
Source organism: Salvelinus namaycush (assembly GCF_016432855.1). Taxonomy (NCBI): domain Eukaryota; kingdom Metazoa; phylum Chordata; class Actinopteri; order Salmoniformes; family Salmonidae; genus Salvelinus; species Salvelinus namaycush. The sequence goes on along the minus strand of NC_052335.1, from coordinate 532,401 downwards.
GCTGGTCTTATAGAAACCATGACAATATGCTATCAACCTGTCACATTGCTAACTCACCACAGTGGCATTGCATTTCAATGCCTTTCTATAGAATGGACATTCTTTGTTACTGCCCGTCTCTATGACTCCAGACTGAAAGCCTGTCAGCCTGTCTTTTGTACACAAACACTGACAGCAGAGGGGTGCTGTTAGCACCATAACATCCTCCAAAGCATACTCCCGTCCCATCGTCACAGAAAGACATCTGATAAAGGCCTAATGGGTTTTGTTCATCCCCTGCTTCCATTTTTCTCCCTCCCTGGATCCCTCCCTCCTCCCCCGTCTTGATAGGAGCACTTATAATTTTGGGGCTGGAGAATAAACACATACACCATGGAGAGGGAAGGGAAGTCCATTAAAATGATAATCACCATCTATCTCTGCTGGTTTATTGGGGTACGCTTTCATACACTGTATGCCCCCTGACCAAATGGAGGTTAGAGGTGAGGTGGGATGCAGTCTAGGACAGACATTACTGCAATTACTGCAATAACACAGTAATAAATGACTTTGTGACAAATTAATGGATGAGTTATAGTTTAATTGTACTTCAAGAATGATGTTCCCTCCAGCTTAATACAGCATACACACACACACACACACACACACACACACACACACACACACACACACACACACACACACACACACACACACACACACACACACACACACACACACACACACACAAAATTATTGTACAAACTAATCCTAGAAAGTGGAAACTGGGTGAGTGTGTGTGTGAGGTGTTTTCAAGATAATTAACATGTGTATGGAATGTACTACACAGTGCATATGTAAGAACTGGAACATTGGGGGGTATTTCCTTCAAATACATGTGTGTATATGTGAGTTTTTATGCGTGTGTTTATTTAGCAACAGTGTATGTACAGTGGCTTGCGAAAGTATTCACCCCCTTGGCATTTTTCCTATTTTGTTGCCTTACAACCTGGAATTAAAATGGATTTTTTGGGGTGTTGTATCATTTTTGGATTTACACAACATGCCTACCACTTTGAAGATGCAAAATATTATTGTGAAACAAACAAGAAATAAGACAAAAAAACTTACAACTTGAGCGTGCATAACTATTCACCCCCCACCAAAGTCAATACTTTGTAGAGCCACCTTTTGCAGCAATTACAGCTGCAAGTCTCTTGGGGTATGTTTCTATAAGCTTGGCACATGTATCCACTGGGATTTTTGCCCATTCTTCAAGGCACAACTGCTCCAGCAACTTCAAGTTTGATCGGTTCTGCTGGTGTACAGCAGTCTTTAAGTCATACCACAAATTCTCAATTGGATTGGGTCTGGGCTTTGACTAGGACATTCCAAGACATTTAAATGTTTCCCCTTAAACCACTCGAGTGTTGTTTCAGCAGTATGCTTATGGCCATTTTCCTGCTGGAAGGTGAACCTCAGTCCCAGTCTCAAATCTCTGGAAGACTGAAACAGGTTTCCCTCAAGAATTTCCCTGTATTTAGCATCATCCATCATTCCTTCAATTCTGACCAGTTTCCCAGTCCCTACCGATGAAAAGCATCCCCACAGCATGATGCTGCCACCACCATGCTTCACTGTGGGGATGGTATTCTCGGGGTGATGAGAGGTGTTGGGTTTGTGCTAGACACAGCATTTTCCTTGATGTCCAAGAAGCTCAATTTTCGTCTCATCTGACCAGACTCCTTTCTTCCATTTGTTTGGGGAGTCTCCGACATGCCTTTTGGCAAACACCAAACATGTTTGGAGTATCTGTCCAATGTCCGCTGTGGAGCTTTGCAGCTTCTTCTGGGTTATCTTTGGTCTCTTTGTTGCCTCTCTGATTAATGTCCTCCTTGCCTGGTCCGTGAGTTTTGGTGGGCGGCCCTCTCTTGGCAGGTTTGTTGTGGTGCCATATTCTTTCCAATTTTTAATAATGGATTTAAATGGTGCTCCGTGGGATGTTCAAAGTTTTGGGATATTTTTTTATAACCCAACCCTGATCTGTACTTCTCCACAACTTTGTCCCTGACCTGTTTGGAGAGCTCCTTGGTCTTCATGGTGCCGCTTGCTTGGTGGTGCCCCTTGCTTAAAGGTGTTGCCGACTCTGGGGCTTTTCAGAACAGGTGTATATATACACTGAGATCATGTGACAAATCATGTGACAGATTGCACACAGATGGACTTTATTTAACTAATGTGACTTCTGAAGGTAATTGATTGCACCAGATCTTATTTAGGGGCTTCATTGTAAAGGGGGTGAATACATATGCACGCACCACTTTTCCATATATATATTTTTTTTTAAACAAGTTTTTTTATTTTATTATTCATTTCACTTCACCAATTTGGACTATTTTGTGTATGTCCATTACATGAAATCCAAATAATAATAATAATAATAATTACAGGTTGTAATGCAACAAAATAGGAAAAACGCCAAAGGGGATGAATACTTTTGCAAGGCACTGTATGTATGTATGTATGCGTGTGTGTGTTTATCTCCCTGCTCCACATAAGTGACATAACTGAGCCTGAGAATGGGCCTCTGCTCTGCAGCTGTTGAGGGGTCTAGACTCTGAGCTGCCTGGCTGCTTGTTGCGTCAGGCTTAAGTAACACAGGGGCCCAAAGTTCACTGGAGCAGCGCTAGGAACACAGACACACACCTTAACCACACACACACACACCACACACACACACACACCTGTGCTTCAGGCATGTTTACAGGCCAGGCCCTATTTGGTCTCTCTCACTCTCCCTTTGTTCTGCCATAACATAGCTACACATTTCAACAGCAGCTCCAAACTTTGTGAAGTACCTCAACTCCTCCATGCAGTTGAACAGAGACTAGAGATTTTGAAATTAAACTCCGACTTGCTATGCATGATACATCAAAAATGTACATTCTTAAACCTTTACTGTCCTCTATTGTTGCGTGCCTTTCTTTGTTTGCTGAAATCCATACTTTATCAAATACAACCACCAACTGTTTCCTTGTTGAGATTCAATTGGCACATGCACATTCGTGCTGAGTTGACATCTTAGAGCAACAACAACGAAGAAACAGTCGGTGGTTGTATTTGATTAAGATTCTTTTTAAAGTATGGATTTCAGCACAGCGACTTGAAGGAGTCAGAGGTTCATTTAAAAAAACTCTAGTCTGCGATCAGCTCCATGGAGGAGTTGAGGTATTTGGCAACTTCAAACTAGACCTCTCCCTCCAGACAGGAGTCAAGCTGTTACATTCCCTGTGGAGCAACCATAGTCTACCCTGGAATTGTTAGCAAGAAAGACTGACTTTCAGTGGGATTTTAGCAAGTACATTTTGGTGGGGCAAACTCCCCAAAAATATATTTGGGATACATGCCAGCAAAGCCACTACACAACACAAAACTAAACAATACATGAATTGCACTATAACGGTGACAAACGGTGCCCACAAACTGTTAGATCCTACATGAAGCGGTCCCAACAGCAGAGCTTTCTTTTCAGCACCATGGAATGAATGCTTACCACCACTACATCTGGTTATCAGCGGAGCCTTGGCTGGGAGCAAAACAGTTCATTCAGCCTCATTTACCGCCATAGCTGATATGGCTGACTTGCTTAAAACTTCTTCAGGGTTGGTCGGTCCCCTGTGGGACGGTTGAGCTAACATAGGCTAATGCGATTAGCATGAGGTTGTAAGTAACAAGAACATTTCCCAGGACATAGACATATATGATATTGGCAGAAAGCTTAAATTCTTGTAAATCTAAGCGCACTGTCCAATTTACAGTAGCTATTACGGTGAATAACATGCTATTGTTTGAGGAGAGTGCACAGTTTTGAACATGAAAAGTTAATAATAAACAAATTAGGCACGTTTGGGTAGTCTTGATACAACATTTTTAACAGAAATACAATGGTTCATTGGATCAGTCTAAAACTTTGCACATACACTACTGCCATCTAGTGGCCAAAATCTATATTGCACCTGGGATGGAATAATACATTATGGCCTTTCTCTTGCATTTCAAAGATAGTACAAAAAAATACAAAAACACAGTTGGTTTTTTCTTTGTATTATCTTTTACCAGATCTAATGTGGTTTCTACTGACAATTGAGATGCACAAACTATGACATAAGGGAATGATGAGAGGATAAGAGGCAATCCTTCATTTCGATTAAGACATTAATAAACAAGCTAAGACTGACATAGTCAATATCACTATTTGTTCAGCACTTTTGAAATGTACAGCGAGAGAAATCAGAACATGGGTCGTTCTTACAGTATTCTCCCTGTACACCAAGTCAGTACCGAAGGATAAATAAAGGGAGCATATAAGCAGACAATGAAAGCTCTTACTATATTCAATGATGACATTTCTCTAAAACAGGCTATAGGCTACATGTCCACCACCAAGTCAGAACAGTAGGCTGAATTATGAGGGGGAAAAGGACCAAATGGGCTACTAACAGCTTACTACATGACATACACTTAGTATGACTTTCTTAGCTACAGTATACACCTCTCCCTGACATATTACATCATTAATGCAGCAGCATACAATACATTTTTGGTGAGACAAAACCGCGACTCTTCAGTGAAAGTACTTTTTGCCAGTCTTGTCTGGTCCAGCGACGGTGGGTTTGTGCCCATAGGCGACGTTGTTGCCGGTGATGTCTGGTGAGGACCTGCCTTACAACAGGCCTACAAGCCCTCAGTCCAGCCTCTCTCAGCATATTGCGGACAGTCTGAGCGCTGGTGGAGGGATTGTGCGTTCTTGGTGTAATTCGGGCAGTTGTTGACGCTATCCTGTACTTGTCCCGCAGGTGTGATGTTCGGATGTACCGATCCTGTGCAGATGTTGTTACACGTGGTCTGCCACCTGTCAGCTGTCCGTCCTGTCTCCCTGTAGCGTTGTCTTAGGCGTCTCACGGTATGGATATTGCAATTTATTGCCCTGGCCACATCTGCAGTCCTCATGCCTCCTTGCAGCATGCCTAAGGCACATTCACACAGTTGAGCAGGGACCCTGGGCATCTTTCTCTTGGTGTTTTTCCAGAGTCAGTAGAAAGGCCTCTTTAGAGTCCTATGTTTTCATAACTGTGACCTTAATTGCCAACCGTCTGTAAGCTGTTATTGTCTTAACGACGGTTCCACAGGTGCATGTTCATTAATTGTTTATGGTTCATTGAACAAGCATGGGAAACAGTGTTTAAACTCTATACAATGAAGATATCTGGATTTTTAGGAATTATCTTTGAAAGACAGGGTCCTGAAAAAGGGACGTTTCTTTTTTTGCTGAGTTTATATATTTTTCTGTTGTTTGCAAACTGATTTGTGACACGTATTGGATGCTAAAATAACAAGCAAAACAGGAAACAGGTGGAGCTCAAAACATGACTGACGGGTCATCACTGCTGAATTTTTACATTTCCCAACTCACTCATAACTGTGTTCAATGAAAGATGGATGACTGCACTAAATGTGATTGATTATCTACATCAGGGGTCTCCAACAGGTCAACCACGACCTACCAGTAGCTCGCAGCTCACCTATGAGTAGCTCGCCAAACAATTCCAAAAGTACATGCAATTTTTCATGTGTTCCATGCCAAACTGTCATAAACAAATCTCACAAGTAAGCTCTCCACAATGAATTTCAATAGAAAACTTGTAAAAATAGACAAGATCCTGGAGAGGTAAATACCTGTCTATTTATGTAAAAATTGCCCTGATTAACTCCTTAGTCATATCTCAGTTTACTCACTTACTTATGGCGCTGCCTACTCCTTATGATTCGTTTTTCAAATCATATGAGCAAAAAATATTTCGCTTTATCTGGGACGCTAAACCAGGCAAAATAAAACGAGCCTATCTATATAATGAATAGGAATTGGGTGGGTTGAGATTATTAAATATAAAAGCACTAAACCTCTCTCGTAAAGCTTCACTTATTCAAAAGTTTTACTTGAACCCTAAATGGTTCTCAAGTAGATTACTAAAAAAAGCTCATCCAGATTGCCATGTCTCATTTTCGATTAATTGAAAATTATACTTTTTTCAAAGTATCACTCTTTTTAAAACAAGCATTGCAGAGCTGGCTACAATTTCAATTTCATACCCCTGAAAAGATAGAACAAATATTACAACAAATATAATGGCTGAACTCAAATGTGCTGGTTGATAAAATATCTGTATTTATGGGAAAGATGTTTGAAAAGGGTATTTTGTTCTTAAATTATATTGTAAATTGGAATGGTAGAGTTATGTCCTTCATGGAGTTATCAGAATTGTACGGGAAGGTCTGCTCAATCCAAGAGTACAACCAATTGATTAAAGCATTACCCCAAAAATGGAGGAGGCAGGTGGCAGCGGGAGGAGGTAGGGACCTGGTCTGTCTGCTCAATATAAAAGATCAAAACTTGCGGAGAAATAAAAATAGCATAAATAGGAAAGTATTCCAGTTTCATTTGAGGACCAGGATGTTGACAACTGTGCCATACAGATTGTAAAATAGTTGGGAAGAGATTTTTGATGTACCGATTCCAATTCCATGAGTTGATATATAAAACGACGCAAGATTCAAGACTTCGTGCTTTTCAGCTAAAATTATTATATAGAATTCGTGCCACCAACAAAATGTTGAATATTTGGGGCATAAAATCATCGAAGCTCTGCAGATTTTGTTGTGAGGATACAGAATCAATAGACCATATATTTTGGTATTGCCCTCAGGTAGCCTGTTTCTGGTCTCAGGTTCAGGAATGGCTGAAAATGCATAGCATTGATCTAAAATTGACCCTAGAAATAGTACTGTTAGGAGATCTGGAGAGACCGGGTCAGTCAATTACTAATATACTACTACTCTTAGTAAAAGTATTTATCTTCAACTCGCAATCTGTGGATTCTATTTGATTAGTTAGAAATTGTACGTTAAACATCACAGCATAGTTGAAAGATATATGTTGCGTAGAAATCCGAAGAGGGTTGCCGACAGAGATAGGTGGGATGGTTGAGGGACAGCAATTGGGGAACTGTGGGGGGGGGGGGGATCTTGGAGGGTTCGGGTTCATGTTTTTTGGCCTGGTGGGAGATCTGTCAACGTGCCCTTGAGCAGGGCATTGACCCTGGATGCTTCTGTGTGTCGCTCTGAATTGGAGTCTATTGGATGACTGGTGTGACGTAGTTGTTGAGCGGCTTCACTGCAAGTATATTTTATTTTTGGGATATTCAATTTAAAAAATTTCCCAAAAAAATCTCAAGTATCCAACACCGCAAGCTCCCAGCTACTAGCTAATCAAAACAACTGACATTATACCACCCCTGCTTAGCCACTATTGGCTTAAAAAGCCAAACCTAACACAATATCTGCCAATTAATTTCCAGTAATATCGCCCGTCTGTACGTGTGGTGTGCACATTTGTCTATCACTCCGCATGTAGCCAGTTGATGTGATAACAGTCTTGTGTGTCGACAGAAATACTTTCCCCAAAACCTTCTCAATTAAATGTTAACTGCAAAGTAGGCTTACCTGGCAGAAGTACTGTATTAATGAGTAAGTATATAAAAGGGGAATTACACTGAAAAATAATTATGTTTGTTTTCTGTCAGACCAGCACATTCCTCAATAGATACCACCTAAAACAAAATATATTCTGATCTGATCTAACCATTGACATGTAATTTTGTTTTTTCTCTATGAACAATTGTAATTTTGAGAGTGAAAAAAAATACAAACAATCTAAAACCAGGAAAAATAAAACAGAAAACAGAATTTGGGAAAATATAAAACCAAAAAATCTCAGATTTTAAAATGGGCTCCTTAGAGTTGTTTATTAACCATACTTTTTTACCAGGTATATTGACAGAAAACACTACTTTCTCTTGTACACAAAGGATCCGGGGAAGAGTTGCAAGGGAGAGGAAAAGAGAAGAATGTGTCTACTTGAAAACTTGAAAAAAATGTGCAGCTTGTGACATTAAAAAAAATGTAAGTAGCTCTCATGCTAGAAAATGTTGGGAGACCCCTGATCTACATAATGCAAGTATGTTTTTTGATACTCTATATGCCTATGCATGTGTCAAGAGCCTTGAATGGGGAAAAATGTATCATTGATATCCGTCATCATAAGACATGACCCAGAGTCTGCTGAGTGACGTCATTCAGTGAGAGGAGAGAAACCAACAGGGATTATTGGGATCTGCTGAGCAAATCTACTCAACAAAGCCAGCTCTCCCATCTGACCTGTATGAAACCTAAGATGACAAACTAAACACTCTGTCCTGGACCCCAATTGACAGTGAAATCACAAACTGAACGCGGGCGAAAACACCGTGGTCTAAAGACCACTGAAGCTGGTCTTAAGTTTCATTGGATGTTCTCCTAATGCCAGTAGCCAATCCATGTTGGTACCTTAATTAAAGCTGGTGTCGTTGGTTGTCTTATTTTGAACTGCATTGGCCTGGCCGGCTGATTGATCTGTGTGATCGAAACGCAAAATTACATAACTATAAAAGGCATTGCCAGGGGGGGATCATGTAGTAACGACATCTATGCCCATGCATCCTGTCTCTTCCAGTTTTTTTTAATGTCCACTGAAACATGAGCACCCTACCCGCCAGGCCCTCCATGCCCAAAATTCCATGAGCGGCACATAGGCCAACTCCAGCTGCCCCCTTTGCCGCCTGAGCACAGATAACTCATCCCCTCGTGATAATATGTGGCCTTTTCGGGCCAACGAGACAAGTTCCACGGGGCCCCGACACAGTGAGTTTCGATCCATGACATCATGTGTCCCATCCCTCGGCACTTTGCGACCATAGCGCCCCCATAGAAGGCAGTCCTACCCCAGGCTGTTCACCCGAGCTCGCAGCATTCCAAGTCGTTATGTAATTCCCCAACGGCAGTTTTAACAACATTGGCAGTAGGCTTACAGTAGCCTACCTGACCCAGAAGATCGCAGGCATTAGCCTAAGATGTAAAAAAATATATATATAACTATCATTTTGAACTGACTGGCTGGCTGGAGCTGGTGCCATTGACGTTGATGGCCATGGAAGTGACATGTTGTTCCTCTTCGTCGTCCTCTTCCTCGGGTATAATGTCAGTGTCGTTGCTCTCTGGTTTCCCAGCATTGGACTCGGGTCGGGGAAATGGTCAGGTGCACAATCATGTTATGTTCTTTACTCTTAAATGTTGATTAATTGTAGAACTGTACAGTCTAATGATTTATGTAGCCTAATTGTATCAATCTCTGTGCGTCGTAAACTCATTTGATTAAAGTCTCTCTAAATAAGCTACAGACAGTCCAGACTCGCTTGCTGATACAAAGTTTCGTATTGTTTTTTTGTTTTTCTCAAATCCAAATGCGGGAAATAGAGAGAGAGAGTGTGTGTGGTGTGTGTGTGTATGTTTATAAACAAAGCCAGGGAATGTCCAAAAGCACAAACTCTCTAGACATGTGTTTCTTGTTATTGTTTTTGTTTTGATGACAGGGGAAGGGAGGAAGGGGGAATGAATGAGGAGATGAGGGAATGAATGAGGAGACGAGGGGAAACGTTTGTGCTTACCTTCCACCCAGCTGAGCTGTTACTGTCACCTTTGTCTTTGAAGTACGGCACACATCTCACCATCCACTCATAAATCTGAGACAGAGTCAATCTCTTGTCTGGCGTGCTGCTTATGGCTTTGGTTATCAGGTCAGCATATGAGAGATTCCCCCACGCGTTTCTGCGCGACGAGGACTTCCGTGCAGTCTGCGCCCCCGGGCTGCTGGTGCTGAGTGTGCCAGAAGTGGCTGTGGGGGACTGGGAGGGGAGCGGGGAGCCTCCATTTTCCTGTCTGGACAGCAGTCCTTCGGCCGTAGGGCTGTTGCTGTTCTGGTCGTCTGCTCCCAGGCTGGAGCCGGTGCCATTGACGTTGATGTCCATGGAAGTGGCATGTTGTTCCTCTTCGTCATCCTCTTCCTCGGGTATAATGTCAGTGTCATTGCTCTCTGGTTTCCCAGAATTGGACTCGGGTCGGGGCAGCGGCCATGTGCACGATCGTGGCCGTTTTTGTGGCTCGAAGTCTGGGTCTATGGCCACGTCCAACTCAGTGTGAATGCTGGGGGCTGGAACCTCGGCCATCTCTCCTTCAGTCACTCGCACGTCCCTGCTGCCCGCTGATAAGGTCAGTAGATAAGTAGTGGAGAGTTGTCAAATTCACATTCCGTGAATGCGCGCCCCCCGCCTTTGTTGCTATTCCAGACCAGCAGTCCCCAAGGGTCACTATCAACTCCGCGTGAATTGAGAAAATCCTCTAGTAGCAAAAAAAGCACCGCTATGCTGATCAGGATATATTTCAAACGTATTACTCGTGGACTATTATAAATGTCTTAGCACCATAACTAATAAACGATGACTATTCTCCCTGGCTCCATATGCAAGCCACAGCGACTTTACATTTGACAATCGCAACAGTTCAAAACGGGTTGCTGCATATTCGTCGTATTTCTCCTCGCCTGCATATTCGTCGTATTTCTCCTCGCCTGGAGCAATGTTGATAACAACAGTACAGTGACTGCAGTTCGTTCACGAGTAATCTACTGTGTAGCACGAGTTGGTTCATCAATGAGCGGATAACACATTCCTACCTTGCGCGTTCAAGATCAAATCCCGCATTGATGCGAGGCAACTGAATACACCAGTTTGAACCTCCTCGTCAATAGCCACGGAGAACCTGGTAAAACGTCATCACACTGAAGCTGTCTGCCAACGGATAAAAGCGTACAGTCACTGCGTGCTATGGTGATGGCAGCGATTAATTCCTGCATAGTCCTATCTCTTCTGCCATCTTGCCAAATTCCCTTTCACACTCAAGTCCTTTTAAAAACTAGACTGGATACAGGAACGCTGCGTATTGTTGTCAGTGTGGATAGAAAAACGAAAAGGAACGGAAATTAGAATAATATCTCCGGTTCTCAGAAGTCGCCTTTACTGACGAACGCAGCTCAGTTGGTATGGAAAACGAAACGCCACACCATACTCTCGGTCACAGTAGGCCCGATCTCTTCTGCTGCACACATACACACATATCTATCTACTTAGCACATTCCGTCATGTGACAGCCCTCAACAAGCTCAAAGTTATACAGCAATAGTGGTGGCTAGATAAGACTAACGTTACCACCGCCACTGTAGAGGCCACCCCTTCCGCCTTTTAAAGAGACACCCTCCAAGATACAGTAGCCTATGTGCGCACAGTAGCCTATGTGCGCACAGGCATATCTAGGCAAGCAGTTTGTGGAAGGGACACATGTCTTGGCATGTTGAGGGATCCAGAAATAGACAGACAGATCATAAAAATATGATCGTACAATGATAAGAACACAAAGAAACTCAACGGTGGATAGAGGACATTTACATTGAATTACAAATAATTGTATTGCTCCTTTTGGAAATATAATTCATAGGCTAATGACAAAGGCTACATTATGACAATAATTGTTAAGGTATGATGGACATATGTATCATTATTTCCACTTCCGCTGTGGTGCACTGTTACGATGCAACAACTGACATAGGCCTACACATGTGTAACAATTTAGGCATATGCAAGTAGGTGTTTATTTTCCTTGTGTTGGGTATTAGCCTATACTTCATTCATAACCTAAATGACATGCATTCTACCAAATATTATAATAAAATAGTAAAGTCTTTAAGTCAAGTTAAGGCATTTTATTTTAATGACAGTATCTTTAAAGTTTAGATCGCTTGTCCCTTTAATCCGTGAGCATGGGTGTCAATCAATGTGGACAGCAAGCGCAGAACACGCCCCCTTCCAACCAGATCGACCTCTTCAAACACATGACGTCATTCATTTTATAATCAAGAGATAAGGGAAGAAATGCTATGGTTATCTGTCCTGTATGTGATACTTCGGAGTGGTTGCCCCTCACCTCCCGCCTTCAAGACTGTACCAAAACACCAGCATTAGTCAGCCTACATACGTCTTTGTTCCAGAGAAGATGTTGTGTAAGGTGCTTGTCCGCCTTGCAGGGATACGCGCTCTCGATTTATGTACAGGAATGCGCGCATTCCACCTGTGCGCAGTATTCATCAATTAATTATTGGAACGGATGGCATTGATTAGGAATGGATAACAATCCTATATACTAAATCAGACAAAACACACACATCCTGCAAGGCATTGGTTGTGTTATGGCTTTGAATTTTACATGGAAAACGTCAACACTATTTCATGTATTATTATGACAAACGAAGTAGATACACATGCATGTAGACTGACTATTTCAATTGACTGACTTCCTTCTATGAACTCAATAAAATCTTTCAAATTGTTGCATGTTGCGTTCATATTTTTGTTCAGTATACAACATGAACGCAAGAACGAATGCACAAATGCACTCGAGCTCACATATAAACATGCTCCTCTTTGTTCCTCCTGTCCCAGCTATGTATATAAAGAGGAATGGCTGATACAGCAGTTTGGTGACACAGTTAGCTACTGCAGTGGAGGGTTAAAGACACACTCCAGCTTTATTTGAACCTTTCCTGTTGAAAAACAATATCCCAAGTATAAATACAGTAATATACACCCACTTAAGGGTAAGAAAAATAAATTTTAAGCAAAATAGTGTTTTTTAGACAACTGCAAACATCAAGGACTATGCCATTCAAGGAGTTAGTCGTATGCTCTTATGTCATCGGCCTCCACCCTTGCTTGCGAGAAGGGCTCTGACCCAACTTGGTACAATGTCTTTGGGCATCAGAGAGAGGAAAGGGACACATGAGGTGGATGAATGAATGCTTCTGTAGGCTGTTCTAAGAGAAGAGAGAGAGAAAGAAAACAGGTGGAGAGAAAGGTCAACACAGGTGGAGAGAGGCCAGTGACAGTGTTGCCCACCCAGGTGTATTCAAAAGGATCACGTCACAGCCATGTCAGATGTGTTGCCTATTAATGTGAGGCTGTGTCATCCATTTCAGGCCAAGGACATGCATACTGTAGCTGTTTTAAGTAAGTAGTTCCATCACCTGAGATGAATTCAACAAGGCTCGCGGCTCGCTGCGAAGGCTCGCGGCGAACTGTTTGTTCTCAACAGAGTTTGTTCAACGTTTTTAACTGACATTGCTCACCACATCACAAAGACCTCCATTCAGTGCCCCTAAGAGAGCGAACACACCAACAGGATTGTCGGTCTACAGAGTAGGGGGCCGTTTGTTTAAGTGCTCTCTGCGCTGTGTGTTATAGGGGTCACATACTGTCAGTCTACAGCAGGGATGGGCAACTTTGATGTGGGTGTGGGCCACAAAAAAACGGAACTCATCATGAGGGGGCCGCAGTGGCTCGTGGGTGCGAGCAAAACATTTTAGTGCCATAGGGTGGAGGCAAATGTTTGCAGTTTTTAATATGATAACTGATGATCAATGGGCCCCACCGTGGTCGATAAATCGACCATCCTTACTGTAAGATTAGATAGCTGTCCGCTAGACTAACTTACCAATTAGCTGATATGGGCTAATTAAGTGACTGCTGATGCACAACCACATTTAGAAATTGCACCTTGTGTATTATATTATTCTAACTCTCAACAGTAAGTTGAGACCCCGACTGACTTCTCAAAATAAAACTTTTTTTTTTAATTGGACCGCAGGCCAACTAAAGAGGGGCCGCGGGCCGCAAGTTGCCCACCCCTGGTCTACAGGGTCACATACTGTAGGTGTACAGCAGGGGCCTACGCACTTAAAACAGCTATATTAGTGACTCTCCACCCCTGTGTGACATCCACCCCTTTATCTTGTCCCTTACTACAACCGGTCAGTGGCTAGTGTAATGTTGCATACACAAGAGGGCCACCATTTATGTTTCTGCCTGATGTTTTCCCGAACATTTGTAATGCTCTGATTGGATTAGAGCCTTCGGGAATAGACCGTGATTGATTTTCCCTTAATTGAGATTTATAGTGGAATAGACAGCAAACAAACTGACAGTAACACACCAAGACACAAACACATGCACGCAGAAGGGGCATGCACACACATACACACACACACACACACACAATTCCAGTGGCCTCTAGATATGTACCAGGGAGCTGGCACAAATACGATGATCTTATGATCATAACGTACCCAAACACTACACAGTTCACACACTTGAAAACTCAATGTACTATACTGCATTAATACTGTGACATTGATTGCACACAATTTTATGCCAGGTGGCTCAGACTACAGGAGTCTTGAGGGCAGGAAGCCAAAATTGCGTGTGGTTCTGTAGGTGTACTGGGCACTTCTCTGATACTGCTTCACTAAGACAGGGTAGGTTGGCACATGCTGGACAGGCTATTGTGCGCTAACAGGATGACATAACTAGAAGCAATAACAACTCATCTTTGTCATCACTTACCCATCATTTGCTGCCATCTTGTGGTAGAAAGGTAGAAAGTCAGCCCAGCATTTCAGTCGGTTTTTCTCTTCAGCTCGTTCAAGCCATGCCTGCCATTTGAATGAACCCGGAGGCATCCAATACATCTAACATAAGATAAAAAGTAAAAGCCAGGGGCATAGCCAGAGATGTGTTGGTGGGTCGGCCTGCAGAAATGTGCATGTCATTTTCCATTTTAGTCATTTAGCAGATGCTCTTATCCAGAGCGACTTACAGTTAGTGCATTCATCTTAAGATAGCTAGGTGGGACAACTACATATCACAGGACTAGAAAGTACATTTCATCTCAGTAAAGTAGCTATCAGTAGAGTCAGAGCTAGAGGGGGGGGGGGGGGGGTCAAGATGAGGAAGAGGATTATTTAAGATAATGTTTGATGAGGTAGTAATAAAAAAATATATCATTTTTTATATTTTTGATCAATCTGATTGGGTGGGCCTGGCAGGGCATTCCTATGCCCCTGAGTTAAGTAATACCATATTTTGCCTTTGCAGTTTCATCCCTAAAAAGGCACAAGACCCATTTATTTTCACCTTTAGTTTATTAAACAGTAGGCGCAAATAAATTACATTTTGCATTTTTACAGGGCAGATGGCAGGTTACATAAAGTATCAGCACACACAGTAAGGACATTGTTTAATGTCCAGTGGCACAATTCAATACCAACCACAAGGGGGTGGTAGTTATCCACTAAGAAGGACACTATTCCATCCCTTCAGCTCTCACCGATGTGGGTTGTCCCTTATCCTGCTCAGCTTAGCTAAGTATACCCCCCTCTGTTTTAGAAAGATTAATATTGGGCTTGAATGAGTTTCCCTTGTTTCCCTGTCAGTTCCTTTTTAGGTACGTGAGGGGGATGTCAGTAATAAAAGCCAATATATGGTCATTCCGGCGTCTGCTTTGCCGTACTACATTTACTGTGATGTGGCCTCGCGGAGCAGGGCTGTTGTGAAGGAAATTGTCAAGGAAGTGAGTTTCTGTTTATACCGCCCAAGCCTACCGTTAACCAATCATGTGGAGCCCTCCACATTATTACAACATTTGGGAGGCGCACGACAATGCAGTACGGACCTTGATTTGGCAGCCCGAGCCTCTGGAGGCGCCGCAATTGGTGTCACACCCGGACCGCATTTTCTGATCAAGCATAAATCAGATTTTAAAACCTGATAAACTGACCCCCTCTGGTGGCATTTTCTAAATGACGCATAATATTTTATACTACCCTCAAAGTAAATTTAGATTTCAAAACTATAAGTCTCATAATGGAGTGTCCCTCGATTGAAAATTCCCCTAATGTCCACTTGAAATGTTGGAACCCTTGGTGTACACTGGATAAAGCCTATGAAGTAGTAGACATTGATTGCTATATTGCATTTCGTCTTAGTATGAACTCTAATAGTGCCATTTATGACACCCAATATTTCTTAGTCTTAGAGAGGTAAGAACTGTGGGATTCAATAACTACTACAGAGCCCCGATACAGCAGACCAAAAACCCCAAATATTCAAAAAATATATATGTTTTTCACAATACATTTTTTTTATTTTTTTTATCGGGGGGTGGGGGTCCCCACATTTGTCCCCACGTTGGGGAATTGTAACAAAGACGCAGGGAGTCAGGAAGCAGGTGCAGATTGTGAGTTTAAACATGGAGCATTACAAAACAAGAGAAGCCTCACGTTGGCAGCGTTCCACACCTCTGTGCGCCGGAACTACTTGTCAACTGCAGGGGCCTCCGTCTGGCTCGGAGTCCACAGAGCCAGGTGAAGGTTTTCTTGCCGTATTCTGCCCAGGGAAGGAACCGGACCCACTCCCCCTGCCGTTCCTGGCAGTGACTCCTTAGGAACCTCCCCAGCTCCTGATTGGTCCTTTCCACCTGCCCATTAGACTGAGTCCGGCACCCGGATGTGAGGCTGACCGTGGCCCCCAGCTTCTCCATCCCAGACAAACTAAACAACTTCTTTGCTCGCGTTGAGGACAATACAGTGCCACTGACACGGCCCGCTACCAAAACCTGCGGGCTCTCCTTCACCGCAGCCAACGTGAGTAAAACATTTAAACGTGTTAACCCTCGCAAGGCTGCCGGCCCAGACGGCATCTCTAGCCGCGTCCTCAGAGCATGCGCAGACCAGCTGGCTGGTGTGTTTACGGACATATTGAATCAATCTCTATCCCAGTCTGCTGTTCCCACATGCTTAAAGAGGGCCACCACTGTTCCTGTTCCCAAGAAAGCTAAGGTAACTGAGCTAAACGACTATCGCCCCGTAGCACTCACTTCCGTCATCATGAAGTGCTTTGAGAGACTAGTCAAGGATCATATCACCTCCACCCTACCTGAGACCCACTCCAAATTGCTTACCGTCCCAATAGGTCCACAGACGATGCAATCGCAATCACTGCACACTGTCCTAACCCATCTGAACAAGAGGAATAGCTATGTAAGAACGCTGTTCATCGATTACATCTTAGCATTTAACACCATAGTACCCTCCAAACTCGTCATTAAACTCGAGACCCCGGGTCTCGACCCTGCCCTGTTGCAACTGGGTCCTGGACTTTCTGACGGGCTGCCCCCGGGTGGTGAGGGTAGGAAACAACATCTCCACCCCGGTGATGCTTGTGCCAGTGGAAGCCACTCAGCCGAGGAGGAGAAAATAGGATTCTGTTCTATAAACAGTAGTAGCTTTGCTGATACTGCTATGTTGATCTGAGCCTTGCTGTAAAAAAAACACTACAGTGTCCGACTTTCAGCTGTCGCAGATGCACCTTCCACAACTTCACTCCTCGACTTTCGTCTACGGTCGGTTTCGTTAGGCTTACTGCTCGAACACACCCATAGACTGAGGGCTTGTGTGTGAAGGCCACTTTGACTAGAGGGACAAGTTGTGTATTCGGCGGGGTACTAGGCGATACTCCTTTGGCTGTCTGAAAAGCACTTTAGTTCTTATCTCCCTGACTGAATGTCTGTTGTGAGTTTTGGCTCATCACGTTATACTCCAGTCTAAAGGGGTAGAATTGATTGATCGCTCCTGTACCAATTGTCTGTGTTTTGTGAGGTATTTGGGCTTGTTTTATTGTACTTCAGCCTGAAAGAGAAGTGGTTGTTGGTTACCTGTCCCCTCTATGTGTTTTCAGGTCTTTAGAAGTACTTTACTGCGATCCTCATTTTGTGTGTGCAGTGTTAATGCAGTCCCTTTGGGTCCAGTACATCTCCGTCTGCATCTCGGTCAGTCTGGACTGAGATCGTCCTCTGGAATGTAAAGATCTCCTCCTCTGCTGTGACCAGAGACAGGCAGTCCCCCGCATCCTACAAACAGGACTGCAGAACAGAGTCATTAACACAACCACAACCTCAAACAGCGGGGTTAACACAACGACAACCATTACCACAAACAATCGGGTTGACACAAACATGACCACCAAGAGGGTTTAACACAAACACAGCCACAAACGGAGGGGTTATCAACACAACAACAGAGATGTTTATATCAAAGATTGTGTTTGTGGTCATGTTGTGGTCTTGTTGTGGTTGGACCGTGGTCCACCCCGCTCAGAACCAGGACGTCGAGTAGCAGGCGGTTGCGGTCGTCCTTCCTCCCTCCAGAGGAGCCTCAGCCAACAGCACCACCCTCACCTGGGACAGAGGGACAATGGAATCGTAACAACACTAAGAACTGCAGTGAATTAGTGACACCTGCTGTGGGAGAGTGTGGATATATCAAATTACGGGGAATGCTATTACACGTACTGTACTTTCACAACAATACAGTACACCACAGTACAAATGTTGCCGTTTTAGAGCTCAGAGATTCTTGAAAGACGGGACAATCTCTATTTTGTTGGACAAATATTTGTCTTCATATTAACTACATTTGATAGACCAAAATATCAGCTATCACACCATGTAAAGGAACAACCTAATTTTTATTATTATAAAATGCAACTAGCTGGACACCATCAGACACCATACAATTATTGTGCAACAAGTGTTTATTGGCCTTGATTGTTTCATTCTAACATTATATGTATTACAAATCTCCAAACCTATTTCGTTTTGTTTTCCAACACTATTAAATGCTCCAGGGCTAATTTCATTAGCATTTTGACATGTTTTTCTAGATTTAGAACATAAAACAACATTTATAAAGCAAACATTATCCATTAGGTCTAGCACAGCAAATACTTCAATTATTTAAGCATATGTTGCAGAACAGTGATTCAAATATTGTTCCGAATATTGACCTCACTGACGGAGGTGACAACAGATACTCAAAACAGACATTTTTTGTCTCTAAAAATAAAAGTTCAATACAAACATTTGTAAAATATGGAAAATGATTAATTAGAAAATCAACAATAAAAACATAACCGTTCTATCAGATCTTTCATCGCTCTGACGGCGTTGGCGTTAGACAAAAATCTGACGGAGATTATGTTTTTGTCACACCCTGATAGCACACCCTTTGTGCCTGTTTCCACCCCCCACCAGGTGTCTCCCATCTCCCCCCCCCCCCCCCCCCCCCCCCATTATCCCCTGTGTATTTCTACCTGTGTTTTCTGTTTGTCTGTTGCCAGTTCGGCTTATCCAGGCAAGTCCTACATTACCAGCGTGTTTCGTTGTTTCCTGTGCTCTAGTTTTTGTTTTCCTAGTCTTCCCAGTTCTGACCTTTCTGCCTGTCCTGACCCTGTTCTTGCCTGCCGTCCTGTACCTGCCTGACTCTGATTTGGATTACGACTCTTTGCCTGCCCCTTGTACTATAATAAACTCCGAGACTCGTACTATCCGCCTCCTGTGTCTGCATCTGGGTCTTAGCCTGAGCCTTGATAGTTTTACAGAGTTGACAAAAATATTTTTATTCTTCATTCAAGTGGTATAAACAGTAGCAATTTTTTTTTTCTCAGATGCTTTATTTTTTTTTTTCTAAAACCTTGCGGGCGCACATACAGATGCGTGCATGAGTTTACTATCAACACACTCACACACGTATAGTACAATATGTATGTAACCATTGTGAAAATTTTATTTTGCCAGTATTGGGCTTTAACCCTGACCACGGGGTGCAACCCCCCAGTACATTCTCTCTGAGTGGAGTAGAACAGGGAACAAGAGATGAAGGCTTGGCCCTGTAACGGTCCTTCACAAATACATTGTACTACCCAGTGTGTGTCATGCTACGGGAGGGTTGTATCTGTCGCACACGTGCACACACAATTCTAATTATTTTTGTATGTGTGTACACTCATACACTAGACTGTGGTATGACTTGGTGAAAGAGCAGCTATTGATGTTGTTAATGGTCCCACTCACGCATGCATAAGAGTATATAGAAACACTTAAAGGCCAATGCTATTCTCTGCTCAACAACAACGGTCAACAATAGCCTGTAGTCATTGACATTGAAAAGAGCACAGAGGAATTATAATAGAATTGGAGTGGTCAGGAGGCGGGAGCATGGTCGAGAGAAGGGGGAACAAGAATGAGGAAGAGAAAAAAGAGGCAGGCAGAAACGGAAGGACACAGAATGAGGCAGAAAAAGAGAGAAAAAGGACAATGAGTGGATGAGATGAGGACAGAGAGAGAAGGGGGAAGCGAGGGCAAAAAGAGAGAAAGAATAAGACAAAATAAAGAGATATGGTTAGAAAGAGAAAAGGTAGTAGAGAGTAGTCAACAAATAGAGAAGAGAGATACAACAACAATCAGGAGAGAGAATAGAGTGGGGAGAAAGAGAGAACGACAGGCTGCCGAGTGGCGCAGCGGTCTAAGGCACTGCATCTCAGTGCTAGAGGTGTCACTACAGACATCCTGGTTCGATTCCAGGCTGTATCACAACCCGTCCTGATTGGGTGTCCCATAGGGTGGCGCACATTTTTGAAATGTTTTTTTATTTCACCTTTATTTAACCAGGTAGGCCAGTTGAGAACAAGTTCTCATTTACAACTGCGACCTGGCCAAGATATAGATAAAGCCCAGTGTCGTCCGGGTTCAGTGTAGGCCGTCATTGTAATTAAGAGTTTGTTCTTAACTGACTTGCCTAGTTAAATAAAGGTTCTATAAAAATAAACATTTAATTAAGAAAGGAAGAGAGAGAGAGAGAGAGAGCGATGAGAAAGAGGAATAGACATAGACACACACACACACACAGACACACACACACACACACACACACACACACACACACATGCACAGAAACACACAGGCACAGACACACACACACACACAGAGAAAGGAGAGAGAAAGAGGGGGATAATAAAATATGAAATGAATAAGGCTGAAATGGCCACATCAAACGGCGGCGAGGAGGGTGAAGGAGCTTTTCACTCCATCTCCAAAGAACGGGATGTTAGGCTTTAAACACAAACCTTAGCCTGTGAATGCAAGGCGGAATGAGTCTACGTGTGTGTTTTAACTCTTGTTCAAGTTAAGAGGGTTGCGATGTCTTTTATTTGCATACACTGAAAGACGAAGGCACTTCAAATCTCCTGATCACCAATGAGCAACGTTATTCATACTCTATGTGTGTGTGTGTATGTGTGTGTGTGTGTGTGTGTGTGTGTGTGTGTGTGTGTGTGTGTGTGTGTGTGTGTGTGTGTGTGTGTGTGTGTGTGTGTGTGTGTGTGTGTGTGTGTGTGTGTGTGTGTGTGTACAGGCAATGAGAAGAATAGGGCTCAAACTTAATCATTCTGGATTTCTCTACTCCTTTATCCATCCCTTTCTCTCACTGTAGACTAGTGTCCTTACTCTCTGTCCTTACCTTCTCTTAACTCACTCTGCCTTTCTCTGTCTCGCCTCTTCTCTATCTTCTGTTGCCTCCCTCATATTGCATGCAAAGTGGCAGAACAGTTGTGTGTGTGTGTGTGTGTTTTGTTAGGTTGATGTAAAAGTATCCTAGTTGCCATCACTCTGTGTACTTTGTACTCAGTGTGTGTGTGTGACTCCATGGATAGACAGCTCATGAGAACCTCTCGTGTTCAAAGTGAGGTGCCTCCACTCAGCACTGATCCTTGCAGTTGCGAGGGGGGAGAGGTTAGGGACACGTGAAAACAGCAAACTCCCAGAACCACCATCATAGAGGGGCACCGGGGCTTAGAGTGAGTGAGTGTGTGTGTGACCTCCATACTGTCCAACACAAGGCAATAGATGTACAGAGTGAAGGGAAAAGAAAGCACACACATCCAAGCATACATACGTACGCACACACATGTAGTAAACACACTCATGTACGCACGCAGGCCCAATCACACACGCTCTTACATATAGTAGAGGTTCCCTGCTGTCTTCTCTAGTCGACCCCAGAGTCTAAGCCCATGGGCTGGCAGTATTCCAACACACAGAAAAACAAAACACATTGATTTGGCAATGTGTCCAAAACAACCTCGGCACCAAAATCAATGTGTGTTTGTTTGTAAGGGGGTTAAGAATAGAGACGGTTGTGTGTAAGGGGGTTAAGAAGAGAGAGCGTTGTGTGTAAGGGGGTTAAGAAGAGAGAGCGTTGTGTGTAAGGGGGTTAAGAAGAGAGAGCGTTGTGTGTAAGGGGGTTAAGAATAGAGACGGTTGTGTGTAAGGGGGTTAAGAAGAGAGAGGGTTGTGTGTAAGGGGGTTAAGAAGAGAGACGGTTGTGTGTAAGGGGGTTAAGAAGATAGAGGGTTGTGTGTAAGGGGGTTAAGAAGAGAGAGGGTTGTGTGTAAGGGGGTTAAGAAGAGAGACGGTTGTGTGTAAGGGGGTTAAGAAGAGAGAGCGTTGTGTGTAAGGGGGTTAAGAATAGAGAGGGTTGTGTGTAAGGGGGTTAAGAAGAGAGAGGGTTGTGTGTAAGGGGGTTAAGAAGAGAGACGGTTGTGTGTAAGGGGGTTAAGAAGATAGAGGGTTGTGTGTAAGGGGGTTAAGAAGAGAGAGGGTTGTGTGTAAGGGGGTTAAGAAGAGAGAGGGTAGTGTGTAAGGGAGTGAAGAAGAGAGAAGGTTGTGTGTAAGGGGCTGAGAGGGTTGTGTGTAAGCGAGAGCGATAGAGTGAGTGAGAGGTGGACAACAGCATTACCACAGAAGGGTGACACAGGAAACGGCTGCTGATACACAAATGCACAAATGTCTGAACTAACTTGTTTTGCAGAAGGAATTTTGTCATGTTTCATTTGTCTTATTTATCTAGCTGAGCTGCCATATGTTGTCACGCCCTGGCCTTAGTATTCTTTGTTTTCTTTATGTTTTTTAGTTAGGTCAGGGTGTGACATGGGGAAGGTATGTGTTTTTGTATTGTCTAGGGGTTTTGTATGGTAAAGGGGTCAGTGTCTTGTCTAGGTGTTTGTATGTCTATGGCTGCCTAGATTGGTTCTCAATTAGAGGCAGCTGTGGTTCATTGTCTCTGATTGAGAGCCATATTTAAGGCAGTCATAGGCATTGGGGTTTTGTGGGTAATTGTCTATGTTGTACGTTTGTAGCTTGTGTGTGCACTTACGTTTATAGCTTCACGGTTGTTTTGTTTCGTTTTGTTATAGTGTTCGTTGCATGTTTTTTCCCTTCTCGAAATAAAAGAGAATGTATTTTGCACACGCTGCGCCTTGGTCCTCTCTCTCACCCATTGACGATCGTGACATATGTTATTTATTCAAGTGGTACAGCAGAGTTTAAACTTCTTCTGCAGAGTTCAAGCTTTCCCAGCCAGTATAAAACGTCAACAGGATACATGTCAGCGAGTGTGACAAACTATAATCATCATTTCGTCCATTCTCAGAAAAAAAAACAAGAAAAGAAAAACGTATATCATCAAACGATCCAAGCGATCGCCGTGCTACGCAAATCAGTATTCAATGACAGCTCGGAGCAAATTATGAAATCAGTGAATTTGTGCCACGGGCCTTGAGCTGTGGGATAATTAGCAATCACCACAAAGCAAGGGGACGGAAATACTCCATTCTTCTCCCTCCGCTGTCAACTTCTTAACTACGCGCCCGCTCACACGAACAGGGTTCCCACTCTGAGCCAATTGGTTGAATCAGGCTTAATAACAACCTGACAAACGTACCATTCCCCGCACACAAAAGGGACATGTCATTTCATCAACCTAGCCGCGACCTCGCCAAGCAGTGCCACAGCCGACAGGTAAATAATCCCTCCACCATAACGTCCACGTAACATCACAAACTAAAGCTAATCTTTTCTTCTCTCTCTCGCTCCTTTTGATGTATCTTTGATTTGTCTGTACTATAGACGCCTGAGCTCCAAGGTGGCCCGCCACACACACACACACACACACACACGAACGCAGGCAGACAGTAACACACGCAGTAAAACATACACACAAACAGACAGACGTATAACTAATATTCAGAGCAGCTCTTGAGGGAAAAGAGAAAGAAAATAAGAGCGAGAAAGACAGAGAGGGGGGAAGAGAGACGTGAAGGGAACACAGTCAGTTGAGGAGGAGGCCTTGTGGGTCATTACATGATTACCGTCTTGAGGGGTTGGAGAAGTTCCTACTGCTTCCTCGCAGATTTCATCCACCCACATACCCACATACCCTTTTCTACCCCCCCCCCCCCCCCCTCCCCCACATGCTAGGATGTTACTCTCCACACTACTTCTCCACACAACCTTATCCCCAATTACACACTATCATATCCCATACTGTCCTCTAGCTCAAAATCCTACACCACATTCTGGACATCCCTTTCCAATAAACAGGTAGTAGTGCAGTCACTGTCAGGTTAACTCGCTACCGGTCGAAGAGCACTCTTGCTTGCTTGTTTTCTCACAGAGTCATGACAGACATGAGAATCAGAGTCTCTTTAGAGACACATGTAAGCACATTTAACACACGTAGGTCCAATCATGTCATTGTCCAGGCTGTCCACCGCTCTCTCTCTCTGGACAGCTGTTTAGCATAAAAACAGAGTTTTTTTTCTCCTTCTGTCGCTCGCTCCTCAAAAAGTTGCTTTTGAGTTTTTCAAAGACCGCGGTGCCATTGAGAGGCAACAAAAGCCAAGGATAGCTGACTACTGCGGCTTGATGAAGTCCACTCCCTCATTACCAATCGCAGGAAACATTTGATGCTTTTTTTGTTTGGCCCAGAGAATTGACCAGGTCTCAAAGAACATGGGGTGGGAAGGCTGAAAAAGAGATGGGGGGGGGGGGGGTAAAGGTTGTTGTCCATTCATCCATTTGTGTCTTGCAGCTTGTGTAGAGGGAGAGAAGAAAAGGGAGGGATAGATGGGTTGGGAAAAAGAGAGAGAGAAAAGAGAAAGCTTAAAACAGTGCTTTTATGCCGGCCCGTCCTAGACGACTCTTCTGACATCAAAGTATTTTCACTAACTGGGGAGTGGAGCGGGTGTGCGTGTGTGTGTGTGTGTGTGTGTGTGTGTGTGTGTGTGTGTGTGTGTGTGTGTGTGTGTGTGTGTGTGTGTGTGTGTGTGTGGGGGGGGGGGGGGGGGGGGGATGTATTCAGTCCAAGTGAGGCTACATGGAGGGAAATAACAATGTGAGCACCCTAATTACACCTAATGATCTAGTCCCTTAAAGTGTGACTGCCTTGGGTCCTGGGTGGTTTGTACCACAGGGTCGTTCTCACAACCTCCCCCTGCCTCGGCTGGTCCTCTTGGGAAAACATTTTTGAGTGCAGGGTGACCCAGGACACAACTGGACCCCCCAGCTCCCCTCCTCCAGACCCCCAACCCCCCAGCTGGAGCCTCCCTTTTGTACCCCCCACGACATGCAACTGCATGGGTAGGGGGTGTCCCAACTGCACCTGGCCACTAGGGGCTCCACTAAACCACCAGAGAGGAGCAGACACTCACAGCAGTAGTCCTGTAAGATGGAGCAAGGGAGGGAGGGAGGGAGATAGAGAGATTGGGAGACTGGAATGAAAGAACTGTGGGAAATGGAAGGAGAGAGAAATTAAATTAGGTGAAAATGGGGAAAGAGGAAAAAAAGAGAGATGTGATGACGAGAGATATGAAGAGTGTAAAACCCCAGGGCTGTACAACTAATATTGTAGGGACAAAAAAACAAAGAATGTTAGTCAGAAAAGAAAAGGCAAAAAAACAAAAAAAACATTACATTTCACTGATAGAATGTCCATGAAAGCAACAAATGCAAGGCTATTTCTATCCCATTGCATTGCATTAGAAAACACATGATTTGTACTCTCATTGTTGTGAAAATAAAACCCGAGGCACAGGGAGCATTATTGTTAGGTAACTAAATGCCAGAGGGACAATAGCAGTCATCAAACATCAATTTTCATTTACTGGGAACTCGTGGGCTGGCGACTCTTCAAACTCTCTATGTAGGTCCTCAACAGACGAAAGGCCTTCACTAGATATGAACACAACCATTTCAGTCCTTGATTTTCCCCTTGGAGCAGAGCACGCTGCAACTGTGGACTTTTATTTATTACATTTTTTACAAAACAGTACTGGCTACCATAGCAATCAGCCACCACAAAGGACAGAAGACATAAGTTTTATAAAGGTTATCATATTTTTCTGGCACCAACAGAGGGAGGGAAATAAATCCTGACCTTCAGCCTGTAGAGAGGGGCAACAGAGGGCTTGAGGGAAAGAGAAGGAGGAGGGATAAAGGAAAAGGGACTGGGGGAGAGGGACAGAGGGAGAGGAAGAGAGAGGACGGGGAGCCAGAGAAAGAAAGAAGAGGGAAGAAGAGAACCTTGGAGGGAGTGTAGCGTAGCTGTAGCCCTTTGAGTGCTAAGAGCAGTAGGAGGCTAGCGACCTGGAGGGGGGCTACGCAAGAGGGGAGCAGCGGCCTCGATAGGGTAGCTAGCCGGAGGCAGAGGCAGGGTGGTTTGGGTGGCTTGGCAGGGTGGTTCAAGGGTCCTGGGGCCTATTTTCACAACCTTACTAATTCACTACTCTCACCCATCCTCCCCTCTTCACCTTCACCACACACACTGACTCTACATCCAAAGTGTCAGACGGATGGAATCATTTAAGGGTCATCCAGTGGAGGCAAGGAGCCACCCCCATCACACCCCACCACCCCTGGCTAACTTGGCAGGATGTCCACTGTGTGGAGGGGAGCCCCCCCCCCCCTCCAACCCCAAAACCAGATGGCCTCACAAAGGGGAACATGGGAGTATGAAAGAGAGGGGGCAAAGAGGAGGCAGAGAGAGGGCAGAATAAAACCAGGGGTATTTACAGGCTGGATTAGGATGAGGGCAAGGGGTGGAGAGGGGAGCATTTTGGTGTTGGGTGACTTTAAGGCCCTGGTGAAAGACCAACATGGAGGGGGACACAGAGTAGAGCTCCAGTGACCCTGAAACTGTTCATTAAAACACCCCTAAACCAAACCTTATTAATCCCCTGAGAACCTATGCATTCCACAACCAATGGGTAAATAGACGTTTGTGAATGCTTTATCTCTAGTGGTTAGTGGTTGTGTTAACTACATAGACCAGTGGTAAAAGGGTAGTCATCTAGCCCAGTGGTTCCTAAACTGTGGGGGCGCGCAATGGGTTTTTAACCCGAAAGGTTGCAAATTCGAATCCCCGAGCTGACAATGTAAAAATCTGTCGTTCTGCCCCTGAACAAGGCAGTTAACCCACTGTTCCTAGGCCATCATTGAACATAAGAATTTGTTCTTAACTGGCTTGCCTAGTTAAATAAAGGTAAAATAAAATAAATAAATACATTGTGTATGTATGTTCTAGCAAGAGTGTAGGTGAATGCCTATGAAAAGTGGAAGAATGTTTTCCTGCTCTCCTCTCCTGCAAAATGCAAAATTATTTTCAAATGATTTATTATCATAGACACTACAAACACCTCGCAATTATCTCTGGTGTTGCCAGGATAATGGTTCTACCTGCTTACAATAATGCTATTAAATTGCAAAGTAGTTTTGGAGCATCGCTAGCTTCCAAACATGGTACTGTCCCCCACCCCCCCCCCCTCCTCACCCGCCTCACCCCCTCCCTCAACCTTTTCTCTCCTCACTTTGAAATGCAAGCAGGCTGGTTCATTCCCTCCGTTCGCTCGCTTGCCCGTTTCCCATTCACACAGCCAGCGTTCGCCCTCTTCCTATCTCTCGGTTTCTCTCTCTTACCCACCCCACTCCCCCTCGCTCTCTCTGTGTCCGTTTGAGTCTTTCACCATCGCCAGGTATGATCGAAGACAGCTTTGTGACACCGTGTGTGACACTGTGTGCTTCTCAGGTAGAAAACCCATTAAGAAAAACACACAAGAGCAAAATTGGAAAGACACAGTGACAGAGGTGTGTGTGTGTATGAGGTGTGAGGTGGAGGGTACATTTATGAATAAATTAAAAAGAGGAGCGAAGAGGGGATTGACTTAGTCTTTACCTTCAACGCCTTCGATGAAAGGTAGGAAGGTGTCCCTCTGAAGTCCGTTTTTGTACAGATCTGAAAGGAGAGGGAGGCGCTGTGTTAGCGCTGCTGTTTAGCCCCCTAATAATGTCACTCTTCCTCCAAAGATTGGCACATAAAGTGGCTATTGATGAAGTAAAGGATGGGTGGGGATGCAGGACAAAAGGGCAGAGGAAAAATGTATTTCTCTACCGGCAGCAGCAGCTAGCAGCAGCAACATAAAATGTATTACATTCTCAAACAATGGTGGCGGGAGAAAGGGCTCTCGCTTTTTCAGCTCGGACATTGTCCACAGACTCCCGTGAATAGATTTTCTAATTAGCTCTGCTGGAACAAATTACATCTGAAGTAGCATCCCTGAGAGACAGAAAAAACAGAAATATACACACACACACACACACACGTTGGTTTTACTATCCAAGTGGGGACCCTAAAATGTATTTCCATTCAAAATCCGATTTTCCCTAACCCTAAACTTAACCCTTAACCTAACCCTAACCCCTAACCCTAACCCTAAAATAGCATTTTTCCTTTTGGGGTATGGCGAAATGTCCCCACTTGTCAGAATTTTCCTTGTTTTACTATCCTTTTGATAGTAAAGTTACATAGTAAAGTTGACCACAAACACACACACACACACACACACACACACACACACACACACACAGATGCAAACAAGCAGGTGTTGTTGATGTTTGGTTTAAGCTTACATAAGTAGCAGCTGACAATGAAGTAAGACTTTGTTAAAATACCTTCTTAGTGGAGAGAACAACGGTTAGATCTATACGACGCATAGCAACGTGTGTGGTTGTGAGGGGGCTCTTCAAGTGACGCTCCTATCAATGTGGTAATTGTTCCCCAATGGAAAAAGTCAAGCAACACATGACTTTTTTTTTTTTAATTACTGTGGATGGAAATCATTCAGCCCATATTTATCAATCCAGGTTGTATGTGAGATGTAACATTAGATCACATTGAAATGTATGGTGGTCTGGCCTACAACGGGCCTGAGAGGCAAGCAGCCTCTAACCTAGAGTCACCATGGTCACCACCAATCTCTAGTCTGTCAACCCTGAAATTAAGCATTGAGCCTGTCCTTTTTCGACCTAAACATCCATTGACACGAGAGCATCAAAAGGACAGGCTGACAGCGCGACAACTGCTCTGCTCTAGCTTCGCAAACAGCAAAACAAAAACAAGAGCGTGCTGGGGAGCGTAGCACATCATTTCTAAGCAAGTTCCCCTTCAATCATATAAACCACTTTGGCTGCGTTTGATGGCCTAGCGCCACCTATGAACCACATAACCCACTTTAGCTGTGTTTGATAGCTTAGCGACATCTATCAACCACATAACCCACTTTAGTTGCTTTTGATAGCCTAGCTAGCGCCATCTCATGTGGAGATCAATAAAGGAGGAATCCTTTCCTTTCATGTCAGGTTGTCTCTGAGGGCTTAGTGTTCCATTAGCCGTCTAATTAAAAAACAAACAAGCGTCTCTTTCGAGTTCGCGCGGTCCGTCGCTTTGTTCTTAATGACTGGTAAATGTCAGAGAAGCTTAGCTTTGTATACGAGATAGAGAGAACGATCTCGGTTGCCATCAACTCAAAACCCACTCGAGCAACGAGACATTGACGACGTTGGTCCTGAGATGAGGAGAGAGCCAACGTCATGTCTCCCTCCACTCTTACTTCCTCTCTCGCTCCTTCTCTTTCTGCACCTTGCTCACTTAGTATTAAATGTAACATCACTACCCTTACAAAACGACAGCGGTAGAATCAACAAAGGCATAATGAGACTAAGAGAAAGAGAGGATGGATGGAGCAAGAGGGAGGGAGAGATTAAAGAGTTTACATGGCTCATGCATCAGATCATTTTATCCTGGGAGGGAGCAGTTCAACATCAGTTCAACAAACAGAAAGAGGCCTAGTCCACCCCAGATTTCCATGTAACGACTTTCCTCTTCTTCTGACGAGGAGTAAGAGATATCGGACCAATGTGCAACGTGGTAAGTGACCATTTTAATATATAAAACTGAACTCTAAAAAAATACAAAATAACAAAGTGAATGAACAAACGAAAATCGAAACAGTCCCGTCTGGTGCAAACACAGACACAGGAAACAACCACCCACAAAACACAAAAGGAAAACAGGCTACCTAAATATGGCTCCCAATCAGAGACAACGACTGACACCTGCCTCTGATTGAGAACCATACTAGGCCAAACATATAGAAATAGAACAACAGAACAAAACATAGAAAAACAACATAGAATGCCCACCCCAACTCACGCTCTGACCAAACTAAAATAAAGACATAAAAAAGGAACTAAGGTCAGAACGTGACATTCCACTAGATATCACAGCCACAAAGTCGGACTTCACAGTCACATGGCCGAAATTGGCTAAAATAATGTGCTTCATTTAAGGTTAGGGTTAGGCATAAGATAGCAGTGTGGTTAAGGTTAGTGTTAAGGTTAGGTTTAACATTTTACGAGGATAAATTGTAGACATTGCAGAGTTTTGCCCTGATTATGACCTTGTGGCTGTGTTAACTAGTGACGACCCTCTCTCCCTCAGTGTCATCATTACGGTTGTGTTCAGTGGAGAGAAAACATTTTGGAACGGAATGAAACAGGGAGAAACTTTTTCCATAAGAACACAGCATTTCATTTTCTGCTGCCAAGCGTTTTGCTACAGTGCACTGCTGAACACGACCCGATCTATTGACAGTCTCGCTGACCTCCTCTGGCTGCCATTCAGACAGGACTTACATCTCTTCAATATCAGCTTATTACTGTAACTGAATCCAAAGGATGAAATATGCATCCACATGATAGGGCACTATAACAGATATCTGATATCCTCCAGAAACAGTGAAAGTGAGAGAAACAGTTGTATACTTGAAAACACAATAGAGTGGGCTATATGGAAGGGGAAGGTGCGCTTGACACGATGTGAAGTGAACAGGTTGGACTGGATGTGAATTGGAGAGGGAGGTACTGTAGCATGTGTGACTTTGTTCAACAGCATAATAGGAGGAAGGAGAGAGCTACATTGCTATGCAAGCTGTAAACGATGGGAGATTGTGATTGTGATAAAGCATCATTAATTGCTGCTGTAAGTCGCTCTGGATAAGAGAGTACGCTAAACGACAGAAATGTAAATGTACCCTGGTCCTGAACTAGGCCAAGTCACCTGAGGAGAGAGATAGAGAGAGAATTTAAAGGCAACCAGACGACAATGTGCCTTCTCTTATGGCAGACGAGCATATGGTTGCGCACATTTTGTTTATGATGTCATCGTTTTCTCAAATTTGGTACCGACAAGTTGAAGCTTGAGACAAAAAATATTCAGCTAACCATCCTAAAGTGTAATTAGATGTGTTTTCGTTGTGTAACAATACTGTTATAGGCCTACTATGCTACGATATTATATTAGGTTATGTAAAAATGAAAATGTATCATTATGTGATCTTACAAGACATTGATTCAGCTTTGATCTAACTTTACTAAACGAGCACCATTGTGAGAAGTGATCATCTTTTATTTGTAATAATAATGTCATGATCGTCTTCGGAAGAAAGAGAGGAGGACCAAGGCGCAGCGTGAAGTGAATACATTCTTCTATTTATTAAAGAAGAAACGAAGAACACTTGACAAACTTACAAAACAACAAACAAACGTGATGCTATATATAAACAGTGCAGACACAAGCAACTAACATATAGACAATAACCCACAACCCACAATACAAAACAGGCTACCTAAATATGGTTCCCAATCAGAGACAACGCAAAACACCTGTCTCTGATTGAGAACCATATCAGGCCAAACACATAGAAATAGACAAACCAGACATACAACATAGAATGCCCACTCAGATCACACCCTGACCAAACAAAACATAAAACATACAAAGCAAACTATGGTCAGGGCATGACAAATAACAATAAGTGAAAAGAAGGACTATTAAGCGTAGGCAACAGACCTGAATGAGATGTTATTTTAAGCGATTGGAGCGCTCTTCGTGGTGCTGAAAGGACAGCGCAAGGATCACGCAATGATGTTGAAGAAGTTGAACCAACGTGTGGTGTTGAAGGATGGCTGGAGGACCGCTCTGCGCATTTGGCCAGCTCAGGAACAAACAACAATCATTTGCAGTAGACCTAATAGGTCAACAACAATGTGGTACAGCTATTTGTAGGCTATAGCCTAATGTAAATACATATAGCCTAATATCATTGCACTGTTTGCGAGGAAGGCTTTATTGCAATTTCATTGTATTGTGTAGCATACAGTGGCAATATAAAGTACAGTATGTGAACCCTTTGGAAATACCTGTATTTCTGCATAAATTGGTCATAAAATGTGATCTGATCTTCATCTAGGTCACAGCAACAGACAAGCACAGTCTGCTTAAACTATTAACTCACAAACAACTATACGTTTTAATGTCTTTATTGAACATACCGTGTAAACATTCACAGTGCAGGGTGGGAAAAGTATGTGAACCCTTGGATTTAATAACTGGTTGACCCTTCTTTGGCAGCAATAACCTCAACCAAACATTTTCTGTAGTTGCAGATCAGACCTGCACAACTGTCAGGAGGATTTTGGACCATTCCTCTTTACTAAACTGTTTCAGTTCAGCAATATTCTAGTGTGAACTGCTCTCTTGAGGTCATGCCACAGCATCCCAATTGGGCTGAGGTCAGGACTCTGACTGGGCCACTCCAGAAAGCGTATTTTCTTCTGTTGAAGCCATTCTGTTGTTGATTTACTTCTGTGTTTTGGGTTGTTCTCTTGTTTTATCACCCAACTTTTGTTGAGCTTCAATTGGCGAACAGATAGCCTAACATTCTCCTGCAAAATGTCTAGATAAACTTGGGAATTCATTTTTCTGTCGATGACAGCAAGCTGTCCAGGCCCTGAGGCAGCAAAGCAGCCCCAAACCATGATGCTCCCTCCAGCATACTTTACAGTTGGGATGAGGTTTTGATGTTGGTGTGCTGTGCCTTTTTTTTCTCCACACATAGTGGTGTGTGTTCCTTCCAAACACCTCAACTGTAGTTTCATCTGTCCAACACCCAGGTGCATTTTTGCAAACTCCAGACATGCAGCAATGGGTTTTTTTGGACAGCAGTGGCTTCTTCCATGGTGTCCTCCCATGAACACCATTCTTGTTTAGTGTTTTACGTATCGTAGACTCGTCAACAGAGATGTTAGCATGTTCCAGAGATTTCTGTAAGTCTTTAGCTGATACTCTAGGATTCTTCTTAAACCTCATTGAGCATTCGGCTCTGTCCTCTTGCAGTACCCTTTGCAGAACGACCACTCCTATGGAGAGTAGCAACAGTGTTGAACTTTCTCCATTTACAGACAATTTTTCTTACTGTGGACTGATGAACATCAATACTTTTGTAACCTTTTCCAGCTTTAAGCAAGTCAACAAATCTTAATCTTAGGTCTTCTGAGGTCTATTTTGTTCGAGGCATGGTTCACATCAGGCAATGCTCTTGTGAAAAGCAAACTCAAAATTTGTGAGTGTTTTTCATAGGGCAAGGCAGCTCTAACCAACATCTCCAATCTCGTCTCATTGATTGGACTCCAGGTTAGCTGACTCCTGACTCCAATTATCTTTTGAAGAAGTCATTAGCCTAGGGGTTCACATACTTTTTCCAACCTACACTGTGATTGTTTAAATGATGTACTCAATATAGACAAGAAAAAAACAATAATTGGTGTGTTATTAGTTTAAGCACACTATGTTTGTCTATTGTTGTCACAACAATAGACAAACATAGCGTGCTTAAACTTATAACACACCAATTATTGTTTTTTTCATTTAATAAAAAATTAAAAAATTTGATGACCAATTTATGCAGAAATCCAGGTAATTCCAAAGGGTTCACATACTTTTTCTTGCCACTCTACACGCTGTATCATTTAAAAAATATATATTTCACCTTTATTTAACCTTTACTTAACACCCATCCCGGATCCGGGAGCATCCTCATCAGTAAAAGCTGACTAGCATAGCCTAGCATAGCGCCACAAGTAAATAATAGCATATAAATATCATGAAATCACAAGTCCAATACAGCAAATGAAAGATTAACATCTTGTGAATCCAGCCATCATTTCCGATTTTTAAAATGTTTTACAGAGAAAACACAATATGTATTTCTATTAGCTAACCACAATAGCCAAAGACTCAACCGCATATTTTCACCATGTTTCTACCGCATAGGTAGCTATCACAAAACCGACCAAAAATAGATATAATTAGTCACTAACCAAGAAACAACTTCATCAGATGACAGTCTACATGTTATACAATAAATGTATGTTTTGTTCGAAAATGTGCATATTTGAGGTATAAATCATAGTTTTACATTGCAGCTACCATCAAAAATATCACCAAAGCAGCCAGAATAATTACAGAGAGCAACGTGAAATACCTAAATACTCATCATAAAACATTTATGAAAAATACATGGTGTACAGCAAATGAAAGATAAACATCTTGTGAATCCAGCCAATATTTCCGATTTTTTAAGTGTTTTACAGCGAAAACACAATATAGCATTATATTAGCTTACCACAATAGCCAAACACACAACCGCATTTATTCACCGCATAGATAGCATTCGCAAAAACCAGCAAAAGATATAAAATTAATCACTAACCTTGACCAACTTCATCAGATGACAGTCTTATAACATCAGGTTATACAATACACTTATGTTTTGTTCAAAAATGTGCATATTTTGAGCTGCAAACCGTGGTTATACATTGTGAATATGTAGCATCGATTCACCAGAATGTCCGGAGCTATTTTGGACACTCACCTAATCTGACCAAAGAACTCATCATAAACTTTACATAAAAATACTTGTTGTATGGCAAATGAAAGATACACTGGTTCTTAATGCAACCGCCATGTTAGATTTTTTAAAAATAACTTTACCATTACAAACAGCTTGCGTTATTGCGAGACAGCGCCCGCCAAAACGGCAGAGAATAGGAATAAAATTTTCCACAGAAATACGAAATAACATCATAAATTGTTCTTACTTTTGTTGAGCTTCCATCAGAATCTTGTACAAGGAGTCCTAG
The DNA here is from genome assembly GCF_016432855.1 of Salvelinus namaycush. Lineage (NCBI taxonomy): Eukaryota > Metazoa > Chordata > Actinopteri > Salmoniformes > Salmonidae > Salvelinus > Salvelinus namaycush. The sequence goes on along the minus strand of NC_052335.1, from coordinate 497,502 downwards.
GTCGAGGATAAATCGTTGTTTGGTTTTAGAATGTCCTTTTCTCCTGTCGAATTCGTGCCACAATGCTAGCCAATGTTGATGACGTTCCCAGTTTCTCTCGACGCAAAGAACGGAAAACTCCAAAAGTCCCAATAAACGTTGAATAAACTGATGAAACTCGGTTGAAAAAACCTACTTTATGATGTTTTTCTAATATGTATCAAATAAAAACAGAGCCGGAGATATTAGCCGTGTATACCGAACGCTTATCATAAGACAATATGGAGGTACTTCCCGCGCCTTGGTAGACAAAGGAAATTCTGGACACGTCATTCCAAGAGCTCTTGTTCGACCTCAGATCAAGCTAGACACCCCATTCCACCTTCCACTGCCTGTTGACATCTAGTGGAAGGCGTATGAAGTGCATGCATATCGATAAATACTAGGCAATTGAATAGGCAATGCCTTTCACAGAGACCCATTTCAGAATTTTCACTTCCTGTTTGGAAGTTTGCCTGCCAAATGAGTTCTGTTTTACTCACAGATATAATTCAAACAGTTTTAGAAACTTCAGAGTGTTTTCTATCCAATAGTAATAATAATATGCATATCATATGATCTAGGACAGAGTACGAGGCCGTTTAAATTGGGCACGATTTTATCCAGAAGTGAAAATGGCGCCCCCTATTTCCAAGAGGTTGTTCTTAACTGACTTGCCTAGTTAAATAAAGGTTAAATAAAAATTAAAAATTAAAGTGGGTGCTTCATTTTGGTAGTAGTGAAGGAGTAGCTAGCTAGTTACCTACTACGGAGTTCATGGACAGCGAGACACCTTGATGAGACCGCACTTCCTGCCTGCCTACGGACTTTCTCTCCCCGCTTGACAACCTCCCTCAGATGACCACTCAAGCCATGAACTTTCTAATGACTGTTCATCTGATGATGTTGTTTTTCTAAATTACTTGTCCTTTTTTTGTGTGCTTTGAAGAGCTGAGATTCTTTGAAAAGCGCTTTATAAGTTGAATAATAATAATAATGTATTATTACTATATTGTGTTTCATGGAATTTTAGTGGTAATTAAATATAATTTATTTAGAATTTATCCAAATAAATTTTCAGAAAATAATTTTACCAGCTCCGTGTATTCTCAAATTGAAAAAAGTAAGGGAGAGCCGCTCCTGTTTGTGTGTGTGCGTATAGGTCAACACATGACAGCTGATCAGCGTCATGAGTCATTTCTATTCTCTCACCCTGGTCATGGTCATGGTCACACACACACACACACACACACACACACACACACACACACACACACACACACACACACACACACACACACACACACACACACACACACACACACACACAACCATCATCAACAATCCCTCGAGGTTGAGGATGATCTCTTCTTCACAGGTTTTTTGGGTGGCGTGCCTGTTGTGGATCCTGCTGTGGTTCAGCAGGCCGATAGTGGAGCCACTGTAGTCGCCAGGTGGATCTGTTTATAGCGTGGAGTTCCCAGTTTGTTTTTATGTTGCATTTTTTTAGGTTAGATTTCAAGGTGTCTTTTTATCTTGTCTTTTGTCCTCCTTGTGTCCCCTCTGCCAGTTGGTCGCAGATCAGTTGTTTGGGCAACCTTGAGTCGCACTCGCACACACCACTACACCTGACTGCAAATGGTCACAAAGCGGATTTCTGTCGAGGATAAGTATCTAAGCCAACGTGGTGAAGCTGAGCTAATCAATTAAACAGACTGAGTGAAGATAACGCCAATGAAAGCGAGAGAATGAGAGAATGAGACAGAAAGAAAAGAATAACAAAAAAAATGTAAGCAATATGAATTCGAACAGGGGCCACCATGGCAAACAAAGCAACTCCACAGATGGCCGCACACAGGTGTGTGAAGTGTTTGTGATTGTGTGTGATGGATGTCACTTTGTGAAGAGGGCCCTGACAGCGTTATTGTCCATGAGCTGCTGCTGGCCCACGCAAGTACTCTACTGTCATTATCTATTAGCACTATGGAACAGCTGCCCTTTCCAGCTCCAACACTGCATGGCAGTACAGTGAATCAATCAACGCATCATGTCAAGAGGACATTGACAAACATATGAGCAACTGATTAAATGACTATCTTGCCAAAGAGTAAAACTGTACTGTATTTCCATTCCCCCCAATATCTCTATGATCAATATAATCAATCTCCTTGGTCAAATCCACTCTAATGTATTTCATTAGGAATGAAGAAGTCCATGTAGAGAAGTACAGTAGGGTTGATGAACTTGTAGATAAAAGGAAGGGTATTCCTTTTATCTTATGGTCTCTCCCCCTCCTTACCGTCCCTCTCTTTTCCTCTCTTTTACTTCTCCGGTTTCATACAAACACTTATGACTGCCATACCCACAGCTTAAGCTGCCTTTCTTAGCCTGGAGTGTCTTCGGCTTTCGCATGCTAACCCCTCTGCCCTCTGCCAATATTACATTAGCATCTCAGCTAAAGCCTTGATTTTGCTACAGGGCAGCAAGAGGCACTCTCCTTACAGCAAATGAAGGTGTGTCTGTGTGTGTGTTACATCCACATAAAGCAAAGGTGCTGGGCCCTATATACTCACTGAATAGGCCTAATTTCCTCCAGCCGCTGTTTTTTATTTTCATTTCAAAAGAATCATCTAATTATAACCTTTTATCAAACCTGTATTTGTTTATTCATGGGCCCTAAACACACCGCACACTCCAAGGGCTGATTTTGATTGCTGAATATGAAGAGAGAGAGAGAAAAAGAGAGAGGGAGGGAGCGAGAGAGAGAGAGAGAGCGAGAGAGAGATAGAGAGAAAGGTTTCCAAGAGAAAAAGAAGAGAAGGGGGGGCTAACATACAGCACTTGTGCAACTGAAAAATGGTGCACCGCAGCCATAACCGCTGTCGATATTCAAATGAGCATCCAATTACTCTAGCGGGGAGTCAGTTTACTGCAACGTCGCACTTGGGTGCCAAATTAAGCCTCTTTTGATCTTACACCCCTTTATGTACAAAACAACACAACCTATAAGTAAATTTCACAAATAGGCCTCACTGACTGGGGGTCTGAGACAATGAAAGTCTGAAGCACTTTCTTCCCACTCTCTCACTCTTCTGTCTCTCTTCTCGGTCTCTTTCGCTCCATCTCTCCATCCCTCTCTCCGTCTCAGGCTTCCTTCTCAATGGACAGTATTCATTAGGGAGACTTGGAGGGGGGGCAAAAGTGGGGAAGACTACAAATTACTGATAATGGCACGCTGCTAATGAAGAGAATGGAGAAATGTCATTAGCATTTAAGAGGATAAGATCCATCTGACCTGCTGCCGCCGCCAGTCGCTTTCCAGTGCCACTCACTTAAGGAAGCAGGAGAGTGCGACTGATACCCAGATAGCCTCATTTGCATGGCTGAGTGGAGGAGGATGCTGATTGCTATGGACCCTCAACCACCCCACCTTGTTCCCCACTCCCTCCCTCTCGCCGTCCTCTTGTTTATGCATCACAAACAATGACACACGTGTGCGCTGTCCATATTCGCTGGTAGCAACAGTCGACAAGCAAAGAAAGCAAAGCAGGATGCAAGAGAAGAGAGAGAGAGGAGCTGCATGTGCGGCAGTTTAAAATGTGAAAAGGCAGAATGAAAGGAGATGCTCTTGATCCACACAGATGCACCCTGAGAGTGATTAGAGAGACAGTGCCTATGATGACCTTTGACACCCCCCCCCCCCCATAAGGATGAATGAAAGTAATAGTCATATTGTCACTCACTGAGAATCAAGGCCATATGTCTCTCAATGTAGATGGCACCTAGCTAACATGTCAAAGAGCTAAAGAGCAGAGTAGTGAATAAATCATTACTGTTAGAATTGTTGAGAAGGCAACAGCAGTTATTTTAATGCTTTTAAGAGGTTATTTTAATGCTTTTAAGAGGTGCATATGATCCAGAGTGAATATGAATATGTGCGGTTGCAGCTTCCTTGATATAATGAATAGCCATGTTAAAGGAGCAGTGCAGGCAAATATATGCTATTTTTCTGTGTGCATTAGGATAATGCACTTTAGGTGTAAGAGCAGTTTGAAAATACTGCCTAAAATTTCAGCTTTTTTGCTGGCTGGGATTTTTGGACTACCTGTTGATGTTAATATACCAATAACAAAGTTTGTCCTCTTTTCTGCCAATAACAGCTAGTTTTCAGGTTACACATCCCTCCCATTAGGCTCCTCCAATTAGCCCCCTCGCTCAGACCACTCCCAGACAGCCCTGGCAAAATGTTTGCTAAGAAGCTATTTCTGGTTACTTTTTACCCTTTTAATTGAAAACAATCACAGTAAGGTACTTAATTGTTACCCAGAAATGATTTGATATTGAGATAAAAACAGCTGCATTTGGACCTTTAAACATCTCTGTTTCAGTGCCTGATTGTGCCTGAGTATGATCTCACACGAACCGCTAGGTGGCTACAGACCTGTTTATGTGAGTCTGAGGAGAATCATTACTAAGCCCTCAGATGGCTCTGTAAGCAACAGGAGAACATGAAAACATGCTTCAGAGCCATTAGCCTGAGTATGATAGCCTCCTGTTCATTAGTATAAATGAGATGTTAATGTTTTGAAGGATCTGACAATTCTGCCTACCACATCACCAATAAATGGCACATAAAACTCCACAGATGAATTTGCCAATCTATCTTATTAGTTTGTGCAGTTCATAGTTGTGCTGTTTGTTACCTACTGTATAGCTTGTGTCCAAAAAGACCTGCTTGAGTTACCTCAAGTCCCCCTCCTTCACACACACATGCGAGCTCACCTGAAACTGTTCAAAACACAAGAGGCAGGTTTCATTGCTGATCTCCATGGTAACCGGCTAAATGGGGTCATAGGTGAACATTTTCCCTAGCCTTTGTTGAGGAGTGCTTTGTTTCCTTCGGTGGATCCCTTTAACAACGCTGCATAAGCGTCAGACACAAACATCTTAAAGCACACCTGCATCTGACACGTATCTGCGGTAATATAATTTATATGCATAATCAGAGTTAGGTAGGTTACTTTCTAAATGTAATACATTACAGTTACTAGTTACCGGTACAAAATTGTAATCAGTAATGTAACTTTTGGATTACATTCAGTTACTTTTAGATGACTTTCCCCTTAAGAGGCATTGGAAGAAGACAACAAATTTTGTTACCAATTGCACGACATCTGTTCAATAAATCAATGTTAAAGTTTACATAGCTGGCCATATATGGATGTACAATTTTACTTTATGGATTGGTTATGTAGGCTTTTCTAACCCATCGCTTTCTACTACATATAATAATATGATTCAATTATATATTTACATTAATAACCAAAGTCTATCAGAATTCCAGTCTTTCCAATAAATGTTATACCCCTTGATCTTCAAGAATAGAACTTGGAAATATGGAAGAATATATTAGCCAAATTGTTTTACCTGAGCATGACCCCAAAACTAAGGACTTATTAGCCAACCCTACTCTGTTGTTTATGATTTTATTGTCATGGAGGACTGACTGGGCTCATTGATTCGAGTTCAAAAATAAATGCTGCGCTCATGGAATGGCATGCTTTGAGCACGACTGAAAAAGTGCTATTTACATGTGAAAAATGTATGTAATTTGATTTAGGACTATTGTTTACCTTTTTGTTGGTGACACTTTGATATCTTGACAATATACAGCTGTTTAAAGGGCAAATCCAAAGATGAAACAATAACAAAACAATTGCCCCACCTCTGTTTTGGTAAAAAGCTGAGGGATGGGTCTGGAGAAATATAACCACTCTCAGATTAATAGACAGAGCTATGGATGCAAGGACTGACCATCCATGATATCAAAATTATAGTTTTAACCATGTTTTGTTTGTTTGCATTTACTTTGTTTACAAACATTGGAGTAAAACTAGCTTAAATTTTGGGTTCTCGTGGAGTGAAACAGTTGAACTAAGCTCATGAGGATTTTATAAGTTATTTTCGTCAGGAATCAATAGAGATATATATGTGGCACCTGTCAAAAGTTTGGACACACCTACTCATTCAAGGGTTTTTCTTTATTTTTTTTTATTATTTTCTACATTGTAGAATAACAGTGAATACATCAACACTATGAAATAACACATATGGAATCATGTAGCAACCCCCAAAAATTGTTAAACAAATCAAAATATATTTGAGATTTTTTTCAAAGTAGCCACCCTTTGCCTTGATGACAGCTTTGCAAACTCTTGGCATTCTCTCAACCAGCTTCACCTGGAATGCTTTTCCAACAGTCTTGAAGGAGTTCCCAAATATTCTGAGCACTTGTTGGCTGATTTTCCTTCACTCTGCGGTCCAACTCATCCCAAACCATCTCAATTGGGTTGAGGTCAGGTGATTGTGGAGGCCAGGTCATCTGATGCAGCATTCCATCACTCTCCTTCTTGGTCAAATAGCCCTTACATAGCCTGGAGGTGTGTTGGGTCATTGTCCTGTTGAAAAACAAATGATTGTCCCATTAAGCGCAAACCAGATGAGATGGCGTATTGCTGCAGAATGTTGTGGTAGCCATGCTGGTTAAGTGTGCCTTGAAATCTAAATAAATCACAGACAGTGTCACCAGAAAAGCACCCCCACACCATCACACCTCCTCCTCCATGCTTCACGGTGGGAACCACACATGCGGAGATCATCCGTTCACCTACTCTTCGTCTCACAAAGACACAGCGATTTGAAGCAAAAATCTCAAATTCGGACTCATCAGACCAAAGGACAGATTTCCACCGGTCTAATGTCCATTGCTCATGTTCCTTGTCCCAAGCAAGTCTATTCTTATCTTCTTATGGCTGCAGTCCCGTTAACAGCCAGTCGAAGTGCCGGGCGCCAAATTCAAAAAACAGAAATCTCATAATTAAAAATCCTCAGACATTCATGTGTCTTATATCATTTTAAAGATAATCTTGTTGTTAATCCCACCAAACTGTCCGATTTCAAATAGGCTTTTCAGCGAAAGCACTACAAACGATTATGTTAGGTCACCACAAAACCACAATAATCACAGCCATTTTTTCCAGCTAAAGATAGCTTCACAAAAACCAGAATAGAGATAAAATTAATCACTAACCTTCGATTATTTTCATCAGATGACACTCATAGGACTTCATGTTACACAATACATGCATGTTTTGTTTGATTAAATTCATATTTATATCAAAAAATCTGAGTTTACATTGAGGCGACTAGATTCACTAACGGCAAAAACATCAAGTGACTTTGCATAGCCACATTGTTTCAACAGAAATACTCATAAATATAGATGATAATACAAGTTATACACATGGAATTATAGATATACCTCTCCTTAATGCAACCACTGTGTCAGATTACAAAAAAACTTTACGGAAAAAGAAACCCACGCTATAATCTGAGACGGCGCTCAAAAGTAAAACACCACAGCCGCAAAGATGGCGTCAACATAAACAAGAAAATATATGATAAATATTCCCTTACCTTTGATGATCTACATCAGAAAGCACACCAGGAATCCCAGGTCCACAATAAATGTTTGTTTTGTTCGAAAAAATCCGTTATTTATTTCCAAATACCTTCTTTTGTTAGCGCGTCTGGTTTACATATCCAAACGCTAATTCTGGTCAGCGTTATATCGGACAAAAACTTCAAAAAGGGATATTACCGGTCGAAGAAACATTTCAAACTAAGTATAGAATCAATCATTAGGATGTTTTTAACATATAGCTTCAGTAAAGTTCCAACCGGAGTATTCTTTCTTGTCTTCGTGAGCAATGGAACGCAAGTGAGTACCATGAAGAAAAAGCATGATCAGAAAATGGCTGCTTGATGGACACCTGACTGATTCTGCTATCATTCTCTCCCACAACATCATAGAAGTCTCATTATAATTTCTATTGATGGTTGACATCTAGTGGAACCCCTAGGCAGTGCACAATCATTCATATCTCAAGGGAATTTCATTAGGGACTCAAGCTCAGATTTCATACATACAAGCTCAGATTTCTGACTTCCTGTTTTGATTTCAACTCAGGATTTTGCCTGCCAATAGGAGTTCTGTTAATCTCACAGACATAATTCAAACAGTTTTAGAAACTTTAGAGTGTTTTCTATCCAATACTAATAATAATATGCAAATATTAGTAACTATGACTGAGGAGCAGGCACTGAGCATGGGCACCTTTCATCCAAGCTACTCAATACTGCCCCTTCAGCCATAAGAAGTTATTATTGGTGTCCTTTATTAGTGGTTTCTTTGCAGCAATTCGACCATGAAGGCCTGATTGACACAGTCTCCTCTGAACAGTTGATGTTGAGATGTGTCTGTTACTTGAACTCTGTGAAGCATTTATTTGGGCTGCAATCTGAGGTGCAGTTAACTCTAATGAACTTATCCTCTGCAGCAGAGGTAACTCGGGTCTTCCTTTTCTGTGGCAGTCCTCATGAGAGGCAGTTTAATCATAGAGCTTGATGGTTTTTGCCTACTGCACTTGAAGAAATTTTCAAAGTTCTTGAAATTTTCCGGATTGTCTGACCTTCATGTCTTAAAGTAATGATGGACTGTCGTTTCTCTTTGCTTTTTGAGCTGTTCTTGTCATAATTGTCACGGTCGTTGAAAGGAGTAGACCAAGATGCAGCGTGGTATGTTTCCATCCTTTATTTTGGAATCGAAAACTTAAAGAACAAAAAAAATATATACAGTGTGTGCAAATGAGGTAAGATTAGGGAAGTAAGGCAACAAATAGGCCGTAGTGGCGAAGTAATTACAATTTAGCAATTAAACACTGGCGTGATAGATGTGCAGAAGATGAATGTGCAAGTAGAGATACTGGGCTGCAAAGGAGCAAAAAAATAAAAAACAATATGGGGACGAGGGATGTGGGATGGGCCATTTACAGATGGGCTATGTACAGGTGCAATGATCTGTGAGCTGCTCTGACAGCTGATGCTTAAAATTAGTGATGAAAAGATGAGTCTCCAACTTCAGTGATTTTTGCAGTTCATTCCAGTCATTGGCAGCAGAGAACTGGAAGGAAAGGCGGACAAAGTAGGAATTGGCTTTGGGGGTGACCAGTGAAATATACCTGCTGGAGCACGTGCTATGGGTGATCAGAGAATCACCAGTAGCAAGAGCGACATCATTGATGTATACAGAGAAAAGAGTTGGCCCGAGAATTGAACCCTGTGGCACCCCCATAGACTGCCAGAGGTCCGGACAACAGGCCCTCCAATTTGACACACTGAACTCTGTCTGAGAAGTAGTTGGTGAACCAGGCGAGGCAGTCATTTGAGAAACCAAGGCTGTTGAGTCTGCCGATAAGAATGTGGTGATTGACAGAGTTGAAAGCCTTGGCCAGGTCGATGAATATGGCTGCACAGTATTGTCTTTTATTGAGAGCGGTTATGATATCGTTTAGGACCTTGAGCATGGCTGAGGTGCACCCATGACCAGCTCGGAAACCAGATGGCATAGTGGAGAAGGTACGGTGGGAATCGAAATGGTTGGTGATCTGTTTGTTAACCTCTAACGCCTACCTAACCCGGATCCGGGATCCCCCCCATCACAAAAGCTGACTAGCATAGCCTAGCCTAAGGTTACAGGGATATCATAAAATAAAATGTTCATGAAATCACAAGTCCAAGACACCAAATGAAAGATACAGATCTTGTGAATAAAGCCATCATTTCTGATTTTTAAAATGTTTTACAGGGAAGACACAATATGTAAATCTATTAGCTAACCACGTTAGCAAAAGACAACTTTTTTTTACTCCACCATTTTCTTACTGCATCAGTAGCTATCACAAATTCGGCCAAATAAAGATATTGATAGCCACTAACCAAGAAAAAACCTCATCAGATGACAGTCTAATAACATATTTATTGTATAGCATAGGTTTTGTTAGAAAAATGTGCATATTTCAGGTATAAATCCTAGTTTGCCATTGCAGCCACCATCACAAATCTCCCCAAAGCGACTAGAATTACTACAGAGAGCAACGTGTATTACCAATTTACTCATCATAAAACATTTCTTAAAAATACACAGCGCACAGCAATGGAAAGACACAGATCTTGTGAATTCAGACAATATTTCAGATTTTCTAAGTGTTTTACAGCGAAAACACAATAAATCGTTATATTAGCATACCACATGTGCAAACGTTACCCGAGCATTGATTCAAGGCAAAAAGAGCGATAGCGTTATCATCACCAAAATATATTAATTTTTTCACTAACCTTCTCAGAATTCTTCAGATGACACTCCTGTAACATCATATTACACAATCCATATAGAGTTTGATCGAAAATGTGCATATTTAGCGGCACAAATCGTGCTTACACAATGGAAATACTGTCCAACTACTCAAGCAATCTGCCCGGCGCCATCTTGGAAAGACACCTATTTTTATCGAAAACTATTCATAAACTTGACTAAAAAAATACAAGTTGGACAGCAATTGAAAGACAAATTAGTTCTTAATGCAATCGCTGAATTACATTTCTAAAATTATCCTTACTGTGCAATACAGGGTGCGCCAAAGCGAAGCTACACAAAAAAAAATGGCGATATATGCGTTTAACATTTTTCAACAGAACAACGATTTATCATCATAAATAGTTCTTACTATGAGCTGAGCTTCCATCAGAATCTTGGGCAATGTATCCTTTCTCCGGTCTAATCGTCTTTTGGTCGAAAGATGTCCTCTTGTCCTGTCGAAATGGCCACTAACGTTCGGCATGTACTGGAAAAGTGCCCAGCTCTTGGAAGTGCGTCACAAAGAAATGCCAGAAAATCGCACTAAACGGATATAAATTGCTATAAAACGGTTTAAATTAACTACCTTATGATGTTTTTAACACCTATAACGAGTAAAAACATGACCGGAGATATATTACTGGCTAAACCAAAGCTTGGAAGGAGGCCAGTCCGACGTCCATCGTGCGTCAGGCACAGGGAGGAAAAGAAATGTACTTCCGCCCTTTGGTCTTTTATACAGTCCCCGATTGCGCAATCGACTCCATTCAAATTGTCACCACTTACTGACATCTAGAGGAAGGCGTAGGCAGTGTTTGTATCCCCATAGCATTCACAGGGACCTTAAAACTGACCTGGGAACAGGGGCCAAGATTTCTGAAATCTCACTCCCTGTCAGGAAAAGTGCTGTAGAATGAGTTCTGTTTCACTCAGAGACATAATTCCAACGGTTATAGAAACTAGAGAGTGTTTTCTATCCAATAATAATAATAATATGCATATTGTACGAGCAAGAATTGAGTACTAGGCAGTTTAATTTGGAGACCAATTTTCGCTAAGTCGAAACAGCACCCCCTATATTCTCAAGAAGTTAACTTGGCTTTCGAAGGCCTTAGAAAGGCAGGATAGGATAGATATAGGTCTGTAACAGTTTGGGTCTAGAGTGTCTCCTCCTTTGAAGTGGGAGATGACCGCGGCAGGTTTCCAATCTTTAGGGATCTCAGACGATAAGAAAGAGAGGTTGGACAGGCTAGTAATAGGGGTTGCAACAATGGCGGCGGATAATTCTAGAAAGAGAGGGTTCAGATTGTCTAGCGCAACTGATTTGTAGGGGTCCATATTTTTCAACTCTTTCAGAACATCAGCTATCTGGATTTGGGTGAAGGAGAAATGGGGGAGGCTTGGGCAAGTTGCTATGGGGGGTGCATGGCTGTTGACCGGGGTAGGGGTAGCCAGGTGGAAAGCAAGGCCAGCCGTAGAGAAATGATTATTGAAATTGTCAATTATCGTGGATTTATCGGTGGTGACAGTGTTTCCTAGCCTAGACTTTACAGTGTCCCAAAACTTTTGGGAGTTTGTGCTACAGAATGCAAATTTCTGTTTGAAAATGCTAGCTTTTGCATTCCTAACTGCCTGTGGTTCCTAATTTCCCTGAAAAGTTGCATATCGCTGGGGCTTTTCGATGCTAATGCAGTATGCCACAGGATGTTTTTATGTTGGTCAAGGGCAGTCAGGTCTGGAGTGAACCAAGTGCTATATCTTTTCCTGGTTCTGGCTTATTTAAGATGTTGAGGAAAGCACTTTAAAAGAATAACCAGGCATCCTCTACTGACGGAATGAGGTCAATATCCTTCCAGGATACCCAGGCCAGGTCGATTAGAAAGGCCTGCTCGCTGAAGTGTTTTAGGGAGCGTTTGACGGTAGCGAGGGGTGGTCGTTTGACCGCAGACCCATTACGGATGCAGGCAATGAGGCAGTGATCACTGTGATCCTGGTTGAAGACAGCAGAGGTGTATTTAGAGGGCAGGTTGGTCAGAATGATATCTATGAGGGTTTACGGATTTGGGGTTGTACCTGGTAGGCTCATTGATAATTTGTGTGAGATTGATGGCATCTAGCTTAGATTGTAGGACGGCCAGGGTGTTAAGCATGTCCCAGCTTAGGTCACCTAACAGTACGAGCTCTGAAGATAGATAGGGGGCAATCAATTCACATATGGTCTCCAGGACACAGCTGGGGGCTGAAGGTGGTCTATAACAACAGTGAGAGACTTGTTTCTGGAAAGGTGGAATTTTAGAAGTAGAAGCTCGAATTGTTTGGGCACAGACCTGGATAGTATGACAGAACTCTGCAGGCTATCTCTGCAGTAGATTGCATCTCCGCCCCCTTTGGCAGTACTATCTTGTCAGAAAATATTATAGTTAGAGTTGGAAATTTCATGATTTTTGGTGGCCTTCCTAAGCCAGGATTCAGACACAGCTAGGACATCCGGTTTGGCAGAGTGTGCTAAAGCAGTAAATAAAACAAACTTAGGGAGGATGCTTCTAATGTTAACATGCATGAAACCAAGGCTTTTACGGTTACAGAAGTCAACAAATGAGAGCGCCTGGGGAACAGGAGTGGAGCTAGGCGCTGCAGGGCATAAGGGTACGGCTAAAGGCTGTAAGAACTGGTCGTCTAGTATGTTCGGAACAGAGAGTAAAAAGAGCAGGTTTCTGGTGCGCGGAAGAATAGATTCAAGGCATAATACACAGACAAGGTGTAAGATGTGAATACAGTGGAGGTAAACCTAGAAATTGAGAGTTTTTGTCTCTAGAGACACCATTTAAACCAGGTGAGGTCACCGCATGTGTGGGAGTTGGAACAAAAGGGCTAGCTAAGGCATATTGAGCAGGGCTCGAGGCTCTACGGTGAAATAAGACAATAATCACGAACCAAAACAGCAATGGACAAGGCATATTGACATTAGGGAGAGGCATGCGTAGCCGTGTGATCATAAGGACCAGTGAGTAGCTAGGCGAGCCGGAGACACAGCGATTCAGAGAGCTAGCAGGCCGGGGCTAGCAGGCTAGCAGAAGGGCCTTAGGGGGACGTCACAACGAAAGAGTCTGTTGTAGCCCCCTCGGACGGTTACGTCGGCAGACCAGTCATGATGATTGGCAGGGCTCCATGTAGGCAGTAAAAGGGTCCAGGCCAATTGGCAAAATAGGTATTGTAGTCCAAGAAATTGGCTGATGGACCTCTTCAACTAACAGTCCGATATGCTCTAGACAGCTAGCGGGCCGCGACAAGCAGGCTAGCAGATGGGCCTTCAGGGGACGTCGCGATGGAGGCGCCTGTTGAAACCCCCTCGGGCGGATTACATCGGTAGACCAGTCGTGATAGATCGGCGGGGCTTCGTGTCGGCAGTAAAAGGGGTCCAGGCCAATTGGCAAAATAGGTATTGTAGCCCAAGGAGTGGCTGATGGATCTCTTCAGCTAGCCGAAAGATGGGCCTAGCACGAGGCTAGTTCCAGGCTAACTGGTGCTTGCTTCAGGACAGAGACGTTAGCCAGGAGTAGCCACTCGGATAGCAGCTTGCTAGCTGTGATTATCCAGGTGAAAAGGTTCAAAGCTTGCGGAAGGAATCCGGAAATGTGTAGATTTGATGGAGAAAAAGCAGTCTGGTATGCTTTTGGTTGAATCCCGCTGTGCAGACTGGCATTAGTTGACCGGGCTAAGGTTAGCTGATGACCGCTAGCAGTGGCTAACTGACTACTAGCTAGTAGCTAGTTAGCTGGCTAGCTTCTGTTGGGTGTTCTGGTTCTAAAGTATAGAAAAAAGCAGATCCATACCACATGTAATCCGTTACTTCCCAACCCTGTTTATAACGCTGCACAATTTTAGTATTGCATTAGGACCAACAGAGAGTGAGGTAATGATAGAATACAGAATGTATGGGAGGTGTTTGACTTGCTCAAAGTCAAGCCTCTGATAGCTGTATATGATAGCTGTATATTAGGAGATAGGAGGTAATATACTAGGATAATAAAAACTTTTGTGGATGTCCAACATGAATCCGTTGAAATGGACCCTTTTCTTACGTCCATTATCCACATGAGAGTAGAACATATCCATGAGCATGGTCTTTCCTGTCCCTGGAATTCACCTAAAAAAAGAGACAAGAAAGAAACATATGGATCATAAAATATAGCTAACAATATCTGAAGAAAGCATGAAACAACATGGCAATAACACAAGGAGTCAGTAGTCACAGGGTCAGCATCAAACAGAATGTAAGTAAGTGTTATAACCTGTAGATAATGTTTTAACTGGCCGATAATGTGTTATAACTTGCGGATAATGTGTTAAAACTTGCAGATAATGTCCGAGAAGCCGGTGTTTGGAAGATATATTGGAACGGGTGTTGTTAGGTCTGAAACGAAGGCTCAGTCTTTTTTTCTGTATCTATGGACGCGACCCAGTCGTTCAGTCTTTTTGTTCTGTATCTGTTGACACAACCCAGTTGTTCGCTCCAAATGTTCCATTGCCATACTGGCTGGCAACATTCTTGTCCCTTGGTTGCTAGCTAGCCAACTACGGCTAACTTACTGTCACGTTAAACAGTGCAGCCGGAATAACAGCAAAGTAGCTGCATTTGAGTTTGTTTAAGCTGTTTTCTAGTGACATTTATTTGGATGCATCCATAACAATGAGCTAATGAGGCAGGATTTCGCCTGGCATAGAAAATGTGCTCTCTCGTCAGGACACTATTGTTAAGAGGAGCTAGCTAAGAACACAGCTAACACAATGACTTCAAATTTAATCTGGAAATACAGTAAACTAGCTGCATTTAATTTAGTTTTACCTGTTTTGTATTGATATTTCTTTGTATATATCCATAAACATGATGCTGATTCATGATTTCGACTGGCTGAAAAAAGCTGCCTGCCTGTCTGTCTCATCCCGACTCCCGACACGTTCATTACTATGGGACAGCTGGAGATAGAATTTGAATATTGAAACAATGTGGCAAATGTTGGAGACAGACAGCAATGTTTATACAAATCTCCGCTGTTGAAAAGTAAATGTTAGTCTAAAAGAAATGTGAGATTATGTCTAGATGCTTTTTATAGTGGAGATCAAGTTTCTAAATTGCCTGGCTGCAGCTGATGATTGCGCAGTCAAATGGAACAGAGAAAATAGGCATTTTAACATCATAGATTTAGCCAGTGGTAATTTGTGGAATAGACAATGGCTAGAATGCGGCTTTAACCAATCAGCATTCAGGATTAGACCCACCCATTGTATAATGTGTTATAACTTGCAGATAATGTGTAATAATGTATCTTACCAGTATCACCATGGATATAGAACCCTCTGGTGGGGGCTCCTCTTGTGAAAAAAAAGATTTTGAATGAGAAGGGTCAATTCGAGAAAGGGGATCACTGAATATATGAATGAATGAATTATTGTTTAATCAAATTACATTAATAAGTATAGGCCTATGTAACATAGACTATTCATTAACATATCATTGTTTTAATCCATAATGAGTCAGGGCATCAAGCCACTGACTACTAAAGTATGGATTCCAGTTCTCTAGACAACTAGCCTACTGCAGCTGAGCAAGACAAAGGACATCTAATCAACAAAACAAGACAGGTTTCCCATGAAGAAAAGCATCAGCAGAACAATTGGGGGATGTGTCAGACATAACAGGGTTTGGACTGTAGAGAGAGGTTCATATGAGGTCTAGTGGACTTCAACAAACTCACTGGGTTGAACTGGCTAATTGTGATACTATGTTGAAGTGGTGTGATGGTGGCAGTTTTCAGTCATTCCTGAATTGTCAGGATTTTATCTAACAATCACATAGTCATCAGCCCACCATTCATTTGTCACGATGTCCCTGTTTGGTACTAGGTTGTTATGAAAAAATAGATTTAGTTGTCCTCAGTAAACTACCTCATAGATAAATAAAGTTCCTTTTGACCTGAAAATGGTTTTGGAGCGGATTTAATTTAGTCTGCAATTCAGCAGCTACATTAGTCAGTGTCAACTGCCCTTCATGAAGCACCAGACTGTCATATCTCAGGACAATGATGAAAAAAACATCCCTCCCTCCGTTTCCTCCACTCTCCAATCTCACTTTTCGGTCATCTCCTTCCCTCCTCATCCTGTCCTCTGCTCTCCCTCTCTCTCTCCCCTTTCCCTCCCTCCCTCCTCTCCTCCAAGTCCAGTCCTCCACTGGGGTGAAATGCTGAAAGACAGTGTGTGACTTCTCGCTGACTACCCAAGCTGCTCTCTGGCACCGCGGGCAGTGTAGGTAATTGTCGACGGTGGCCGCGGCCATGTTGTAATGTTAAGGCAGAGTGGAGAAGGACAACGAAGGCCGGCAGCCCTCTGCTCTGAGTTCAGCCACCTATTTTCACCTGGCACGCTCTCATCCTGCACCGGCCCTGGAGTGTAGATTAGCTCACATGCAAGAGTACACGTCAACACATTAGTGTCGGAGGTTGGGATCTTTGTTATAGACCCTGTTTTTACATCAATGAGGAATTTTATAATGGTTGGAACAACTGGTAATACTGACCAAGGCCTAGTAGAAAGGACAACCAGTCCAACGAGGGCCAATCTGACTTCAATGGGGATGGATCCTTCATAAAAACACTGTGCCATTGATTGCCACTACAAAAACACGACACATTGGGTCAATACCAAAGGAGAATGGAAATACTAGGATTTAGAACAGCAGCTAACAAACTGTAATTCGCCCGATTGGCATTGTTACGTCACTGGCAGGAAATAACATTTTGGATCTCCCAAAAATGGCTGAATTTACCGAGTAGCTCCGAGTCTGAGAATGAGTTTATTACAGAGAATGAAATAATGTTAGTTAGGGAGCCAATAAACCTACTGAAGCCATTCATGTTCGAGCCGATCGTTGCCCCAGATCAAAGAGTTTGTTCTAGTAGCAGTAACAACATAGACATGCAGCCTGAAACACCTCAGCTAGAGGGTTGGCATGTGTGTTGTAGAGAGATGGTGGCGGTACAGCACAAAATCCCAGTGGATGGTGGCTGTATTACATCCAGTCATAGGTTCCTGTCAGTCTGTCTGGATGGCAATGTATTTATTGGAGGTGTCACTAATCCTTATGAAGGACTTCCTGGTAGAAGAGGTTACTTCGACCGGTCAGCACCAATATGCCAGTTAAATAATTGGTAACATTTTGCTAGATTATATATTGTTTAAGGTTAATATCAGTAGTGGGTATACAGATGAAGTCGGAAGATTACATACACCTTAGGCAAATACATTTCAACTCAGTTTTTCACAAATCCTAGTAAAAATTCCCAGTCTTCGGTCAGTTAGGATCACCACTTTACTTTAAGATTGTGAAATGTCAGAATAATAGTAGAGAGTATTATTTATTTCAGCTTTTATTTCTTTCATCACATTCCCAGTGGGTCAGAAGTTTACATACACTCAATTAGTATTTGGGTGCATTGCCTTTAAATTGTTTAACTTGGGTCAAACGTTGCGGGTAGCCTTCTACAAGCTTCCCACAATAAGTTGGGTGAATTTTGGCCCATTCCTCCTGACAGAGCTGGTGTAACTGAGTCAGGTTTGTAGGCCTCCTTACTCGCACCTGCTTTTTCAGTTCTGCCAACAAATGTTCTATTGGATTGAGGTCAGGGCTTTGTGATGGCAACTCCAATACCTTAACTTTGTTGTCCTTAAGCCATTTTGCCACAACTTTGGAAGTGTGCTTAGGGACATTGTCCATTGGAATATTCATTTGTGACCAAGCTTTAACTTCTGACTGATGTCTTGAGATGTTGCTTCAATGTATCCACATCATTTTCCTACCTCATGATGCCATCTATTTTGTGAAGTGCACCTTTCCCCCCTGCAGCAAAGCACCCCCACAACATGATGCTTGGTCAGTATGGTCATTATGGTCATTATGGTCAAACAGTTCTATTTTTGTTTCATCAGACCAGAGGACATTTCTCCAAAAAGTACAATCTTTGTCCCCATGTGCAGTTGCAAACCGTAGTCTGGCTTTTTTATGGCGGTTTTGGAGCAGTGGCTTCTTCCTTGCTGAGCAGCCTTTCAGGTTATGTCGATATAGGACTCGTTTTAATGTGGATATAGATAATTTTGTACCTGTTTCCTCCAGAATCTTCACAGGGTCCTTTGCTGTTGTTCTGGGATTGATTTTCACTTTTCGCACCAAAGTACGTTCATCTCTAGGAGACAGAATGCGTCTCCTTCTTGAGTAGTATGATGGCTGGTTTTTATACTTGCATACTATTGTTTGTACAGATGAACGTGGTACCTTGGAAATTGCTCCCAAGAATGAACCAGACTTGGAGGTCTACAATTTTTTTTTCTGAGGTCTTGGCTGATTTCTTTAGATTTTCCCATGATGTCAAGCAAAGAGGCACTGAGTTTGAAGGTAGTCCTTGAAATACACCCACTGGTACACCTCCAACTGACTCAAATGATGTCAATTAGCCTATCAGAAGCTTCTAAAGCCATGCCATCATGTTCTGGAATTTTCCGAGGTGTTTAAAGACACAGTCAACATAGTGTATGTACACTTCTGACCCACTGGAATTGTGATACAGTGAATTATAAGTGAAATAATCTGTCTGTAAACAATTGTTGGAACAATTACTTGTGTCATGCACGAAATAGATGTCCTAACCGACTTGCCAAAACTATAGTTTGTTAAAACCTTTTCTCAATAGGGGGTGCTGTTTTCACTTTGTAAAAATTTCGTTCCCAAATTAAACTGCCTCGTACTCAATTCTTGCTCGTACAATATGCATATTATTATTACTATTGGATAGAAAACACTCTCTAGTTTCCAAAACCGTTTGAATTATATCTGTGAGTAAAACAGAACTCAAGTTGGAGCAAGCTTCCTGTCAGGAAGTGAGAAATCTGAAATCAGGCAATCTGTTCCAGGGTCAGTTTATTAATTTGCATGTATTCTATTGGTCGACATGCACTGCATACGCCTTCCCCAGGATGTCAGCAAGCAGTGAGAATTGGAATGGAGTTGCTAGGCAGATATGAGGCCATATAAAGGGTCTTGGAACGTGGGGTGCACTCTTTTCAACTTTCGCCATGATGCAAGACAGACCTCAGGAATGCATTCTGAAAAGCTCTCGTTATAGGAGTTAAATATATCCGGCTCTGATTTTATTCGATATAGGTGTTAAAGACATCATAATGTAGTTATTTTAAACCGAGTTATATCAGTTTATATCAGTATATTGCGATTTTCGGATATTTCTTTGTGCTGCGTTATAGTGAGTTGGGCACGTCTTCGCCACATGGCTAATGTTTACTGCTAATTCCAAAGTTGAAGGCGACAATCTACAACCGAGCAACGATTCTTCTGGACAAAGGACACCTTGCCCAAGATTCTGATGGAAGCTCATCAAAAAGTAAGAACTATTTATGATGTTAATTCGTTGTTCTGTTGAAAAATGTCAAACTACTATTCAGCCATTAATTTCGGTGCGTTCTCGCTTTAACGCACGCTGTATGTCGTAGTAACGTTAATTTTAAAAATCTAACACAGCGGTTGCATTAAGAACTAATGTATCTTTCATTTGCTGTCCAACCTGTATTTTTTAGTCAAGTTTATGATTAGTTATCGATTAGATTAGGTGCCTCTCCCAAGATTTCTCCCGACATTTTGTTGGCAGCTTGGCTACTATTCTCATTGTATAACCACGATTTGTGCAAACTCTATATGTATTGTGTAATATGATGTTATAGGACTGTCATCTGAAGAAGTTTGAGAAGGTTAGTGAAAAAATTCGTTATCGCTATTGTTGGCTTGAATCAATGCTGTTGTGTGGTTGGCTATTGTAGTAAGCTAATATAATGCTATATTGTGTTTTCGCTGTAAAACACTTAAAAAATCTGAAATATTGGCTGGATTCACAAGATCTTTGTCTTTCATTTGCTGTATGCTGTGTATTTTTCATAAATGTTTTATGATGAGTATTTAGGTAATTCACGTTGGTCTCTGTAGTTATTCTAGTTGCTTTGGTGAGAGTTGTGATGGTGGCTGCAATGTAAAACTATGATTTATACCTGAAATATGCACATTCTTCTAACAAAACATATGCTATACAATAAATATGTTATCAGACTGTCATCTGATGAAGTTGTTTCTTGGTTAGTGACTATTTATATCTTTATTTGGTCGAAATTGTGATAGCTACCTATGCAGGAAAAAAATGGTGGGAAAAAAAAGTTGTGTCTTTTGCTATCGTGGTTAGCTAATAGATTTACATATTGTGTCTTCCCTGTAAAACATTTTAAAAATCAGAAATGATGGCTGGATTCACAAGATGTGTATCTTTCATCTGGTGTCTTGGACTTGTGATTTAATGATATTTAGATGCTAGTATTTACTTGTGGCGCTATGCTTTTTTACTGATGAGGGTGCTCCCGGATCCGGGATTGTGTGCAAGTAGAAGTTAACAAGAAATTCGTAGAGCGGTTGAAAAACGAGTTTTAATGACTCCAACCTAAGTGTATGTAAACTTCCGACTTCAACTGTATATAATCGTTATATTACATTATATATCAGTATCCCTATGACGATATTTATCATTAGCTCTGTTTTGCGTGATGGTAATACATTTACCTTTTGGTTAACCAATAATGGGACGTGCTCATTATAAATACATTGTGATTTAGTTTTGGTATCAGACTAACTTTTGTTATGATTTTGTTTGGAGAGCCTACAGTTTATAACGCGCACTAATCCTGTGTCCCTGTCACTAGAGTAGTGACTTCAACTAGCTTTGGCTGCCATCTATTGGAAAGGAATGGTAACTACACTGGGCAGCTAGTTGGCAAAGTAGTCAAAGTATATTTTAATAACATATGACATTTAGCAGACGTCTTTATCCAAAGCAAACTGGGTACATGGTAGTGGAAACAGATCATAGAAACAGGAATACAATTTTGATATCATAGATTGTCAGTTCTTGCATCTATAACTCTGTCTATGAATTTGAGAGTGCTTACATTCTCCAGCTCCATCCCTCAGCTTTTTACCGAAAGAGGAGTAGGGAGAGACTTTGTCATTGTTTCTACTGCTGATTGCCACTTTAAGAAGTTAAGATGCAGATAAAATACACCAAAATATGTTACAGATACTATATAAATGTCCCATCACTCAACTCAGACAGTTAGTGATTACACAGCATCCAGTGCAGCAAACAATCAACCAATCAAATGTATTTTACAAATGCCCTTTTTACCTCAAAATAATAACGACTGTGGTTATAGAGGGTGCAACAGAACAACACCTCAGGAGCAAAGGTCAGTTGACTTTTCATAGCTGAGCATTCATAGGTTGAGAGAGAGAGTCGAAACAGCAGGACCAGGACAAGGTAGCACATTAGTTGAAACGGGTAAACAAATCAGTGGACAATTCCACTTTGATTCCCTTTATGGATTGGTGTATCTTTGAATTCGCTGTTGAATGGCCTGCTCCTTCTCCATTTTCGGAACACCAGCCCGCTCCCCCAAAGTGATTGATAGTATGTCTTGGCTCGCACTGTGATGATTGTGGCTCTGAGCTCTCAGGTTCATACAGTGAGTTCTGGTCTTCACTGATCTCACTCTCCGTCAGGTCCATCTGTGGCGTTTAGGGGCCGGACTCGGTTGTATGCTAATGGTTGTGAGCGCAATCTAGCTGGGCCCCGAGCTCTTTAGTGATGGTTCCGGTGGATCTCTTCTCCACTGCAGCATAGAAACACTCAGGCACCCAGTGGTTAGTTTGTCATGCTGTACTAACCGTTCTTTCCTGTTGGTAGAAACAAATGAAGGCATCTATTAGGCTGTATTTATATTCAAGAATCACTGCATATACTGTACTTGAAATGAACAAAAGCCTTAGAAATAACATGGATTTGCATGTACCTCCTCTGCCTCCTGTACAGTCTCCTCCAGGATGAAAACATTTTCAGGGATGAAGATGTCATCCTGAAAACAAACAAACGTTTTGTTAAGACAACTGAACACAAATAAATACATCAGTTGGCATTAACAAGCTACCTGTCTTGTATGCTTTGTCAACACACACACACACAGCAAATACAGGGACATTTATTTTTCAGCAAACATTAGCTATGTCAACTTCAGTCTAGCTGAATGAGGTGGAGCTAACAAAACATTACAAAAACAAATCTGTCAACAAAATGTATTACAGTACTTGACTATCTGAGGTGGAAGCTAGCTACAGTAACTACCTAATAACAGGGTGTCACGCCCTGGCCATAGAGAGGGTTTTAGTCTCTATTTTGGTTAGGCCAGGGTGTGATTAGGGTGGGCATTCTATGTGTTATATTTCTATGTTTTGGCCGGGTATGGTTCTCAATCAGGGACAGCTGTCTATCGTTGTCTCTGATTGGGAATCATACTTAGGCAGCATTTTTTCCTTTGGTGTTTGTGGGTAGTTGACTTTGTTAGTGGCACTATAGCCCTAGTAAGCTTCACGGTCGTTTCTTGTTTTGTTGGCCACATTCTAAATAAAAGAAAATATACGCTCACAGCGCTGCATTTCCACCTCGACGACGGCCGTGACACAGGGATACACGGAGAAACTGTGTTGCAATTTTAGTTGCAGTTGAGTTGCTCGCTAATGTTATTTGCTGGGGGGTGTTACACAAAACACTTCCGACGCAATTAGCTAGTTACCTTCAACTAGAGTTGCAACAAAGTTGTCCAGTGTCTAACGCTAGCCTAGTGAACAACAGTCATGACCGGTTATCATTTACTCAGGCTCCAATACATTGACTCACGTCGCCTCCTCCATTCAGTCGCTTTTGCTTGACTCCAAAGTCAGCGATGTTGATGATGGTCGGTCGGTAACCCCAACACCATAACTATCTACATTTCAAATGGAGGCGCAAGCAGAGGGCCTACTTAGGCCTATGACTCCTTTCCATTTGGAAACTCCCGGTTGCCGAAATCAAAATTGCCCTCATCACAAAGTCTGCCTCCGCAAAGTGTTGTCTGCTGATCCTGCTAGCTCGAGCTGGCACGTCCTTCCTCTTCAGGACATCGAGCCACTTCTTCAAAAGTTGTGGGTTCTTGGGTATCCGATGGTAGCTTACAGTGGGATTTTTTTGGAGCCAATTCATACAGCCTGGCGCTATACAGTTCATGTTTGCATTACTAGTTCTTGTTGGCATCTTCGTTGTCCACACTTAACCTCACTCTCTTCGATTCATTCTCCGCATGAAAACTCAATACCACAGACAATTTGCCGATTCCTGCCAGTAACGCACTGGCGTCAGTCATTACTATGGCAATTTAAAATGGTGATGACCATAGCTCCAGTAAACCTTGTCGTCGATCAAAATACTAAATATAGAGATGTTTTTATGTTAATTGCACATGTTTAGTATTAGTGGATTGAATACATCTCTTTGCTTAGATTTACTTCCTAAAGTGTTTCCATTCCCATTTATAAGATGGCGCCGGAGAAGAATGCAGACGTTTTACGTGCCCCAAGCCGATTGTGTTTTTTTGTTCATTTAATTGCGTTGTTTGTAACTTATATTTGTACTTATTTTGTACATAATGTTGCCGCTACCGTCTGTTATGACCGAAAATAACGGACTAGCAAATCATTTTTTTCCTTTCATGACTCTGACGAGCCCGACGCAGAGGATATACTGCTTCCTCGGGAACAGGCCCCGATCCCCATGATCTGCATGAAGAGGAGGCGGAGAAAGAGGGGCCGAAGGTTGGGCTGCCTTCTGAGAATTCATAGGCGATCGAATAAACCCCACTTCCCTCCATTCTGCGAGCAAACGTGCAATCTTTAGAGAATAAAATCGACGAGTTACGCGGGAGATTAAACTATCAACGGGACATTAAAACTGTAACATCTTATGCTTCACGGAGTTGTGGCTGAACGACGACAATATCAACATACAGCTGGCTGGTTATACGATTTACCGGCAGGATAGAACAGCAGCGTCTGGTAAGACAAGGGGTGGCGGTCTATGTATTTTGTAAACAACAGCTGGTGCACGATATCTAAGGAAGTCTCGAGCTCCAATGGCATTGAGGAGTACAGCACATCAGTCATTGGCTTCATAAATAAGCTCATCGATGACATCATCCACATTGTGACCGTACGTACATACCCCAACCAGAAGTCATGGATTACAGGCAGCATCTGCACTGAGCTAAATGCTAGAGCTGCCGCTTTCAAGGAGCGGGACTCTAACCCGGAAGCTTATAAGAAATCCCACTATGCCCTCCGACGATCCATCAAACAGGCAAAGGGTCGATACAGGACTAAGATCGAATCGTACTACACCGGCTCTGATGCTCGTCGGATGTGGCAGGGCTTGCAAACTATTACAGACTATAAAGGGAAGCACAGCCGAGAGCTGCCCAGTGATATGAGCCTACCAGACGAGCTAAACTACTTCTATGCTCGCTTCGAGGCAAATAACACTGAAACATGCATGAGAGCACCAGCTGTTCCAGACGACTGTGTGATCACGCTCTCTGCAGCCGATGTGAGTAAGACCTTTAAACATGTCAGCATTTAC
The DNA here is from genome assembly GCF_016432855.1 of Salvelinus namaycush. Taxonomy (NCBI): domain Eukaryota; kingdom Metazoa; phylum Chordata; class Actinopteri; order Salmoniformes; family Salmonidae; genus Salvelinus; species Salvelinus namaycush. The sequence continues at coordinate 472,629 of NC_052335.1, read as the reverse complement.
AAGGCCGCAGGGCCAGACGGATTACCAGGACGTGTACTGCGAGCATGTGCTGACCAACTAGCAAGTGTCTTCACTGACATTTTCAACCTCTACCTGTGCGGGTCTGTAATACTAACATGTTTTAAGCAGACCACCATAGAGCCTGTGCCCAAGAACACTAACGTAACTTGCCTAAATGACTACCAACCCATAGCACTCACATCTGTAGCCATGAAGTGCTTTGAAAGGCTGGTCATGGCTCACATCAGCACCATCATCCCAGAAACCCTAGACCCACTCCAATTTGCATACCTCCCCAACAAATCCACAGATGACGCAATCTCTATTGCACTCCACACTGCCCTTTCCCACCTGGACAAAAGGAACACCTATGTGAGAATGTTATTCATTGACTACAGCTCAGCGTTCAACACCATAGTACCCTCAAAAGCCATCAATAAGCTAAGGTCCCTGGGACTAAACATCTCCCTCTGCAACTGGATCCTGGACTTCCTGACAGGCCGCCCCCAGGTGGTAAGGGTAGGTAACAACATATCCACCATGCTGAACCTCAACACATGGGCCTGTGCTCAGTCCCCTCCTGTACTCCCTGTTCAATCAGGACTGCATGGCCAGGCACGACTCCATCACCATCATTAAATTTGCCAATGACACAACAGTGGCAGGCCTGATCACCGACAACGACGAGACATCCTATAGGGAGGAGGTCAGAGTCCTGGCCGTGTGGTGGCAGGACAACAACCTCTCTCTCAACGTGATCAAGACAAAGGAGATGATTGTGGAGTACAGGAAAAAGAGGACCGAACACGCCCCCATTCTCATTGACGGGGTTGCAGTGGAGCAGGTTGAGAGCTTCAGGTTCCTTGGTGTCCACATCACCAACAAACTAATATGGTCCAAGCACACCAAGACAGTCGTGAAGAGGGCACGATGAAACCTATTCCCCCTTTAGGAGACTGAAAAGATTTGGCATGGGTCCTCAGATCCTCAAAAGGTTCTAAAGCTGCACCATCGAGAGCATCCTGACTGGTTGCATCACTGCCTGGTATGGCAACTGCTCGGCCTCCGACCGCAAGACACTACAGAGGGTAGTGGGAACGGCACAGTATATCACTGGGGCCAAGCCTCATGTCATCCAGGACCTCTATACCAGGCGGTGTCAGAGGAAGGCCCTAAAAACTGTCAAAGACTCCAGCCACCCTAGTCATAGACTGCTCTTTCTGCTACCGCACGGAAAGCGGTACCGGAGCGCCAAGTCTAGGTCCAAGATGGCTTCTAAACCCAAGCCATAAGAGTCCTGAACATCTAGTCAAATGGCTACCCAGACTAGTTGTAGTGCCACCCCCCTCACCCCTCTTTACACCACTGCTACTCTCTGTTGTCATCTATGCATAGTCACTTTAATAACTCTACCTACATATACATAATACCTCAACTAATACCAGCATGAGCTGATTCAAACCAGTGTAATTGTATAAGAACTCTAGTCATAGTGTGTGTGTGTGTGTGTGTGTGTGTGAGAGAGAGAGGCAGACTGCAAAACAAGGATGAAGATGAGATGGAGTAATGGGAACCCAACACCCTAGAATTTTCAGTGCAGAATCAAAAGCAAATAGGGGAAAATGTACTAGACAAAATGCACTAGACAATGCACTAGATCCCTTCATTATGAGAGAGGGAGCGGAGAACCAGGGTCATCAAAAACATCTCATCCTATCCTGCTCCACCATCCCATCCTAAAAAAACACAACTGCATTTCACAAAGACCAAAACTGCCACAAACAAACACACACACCACACACACACAATCAAGCTATTTCATGATCGGACAATGGCAATATATAACGGTGTATGACTACGCCTAATAATGGTGTTGTGTCACGTGTATAGTCCTTATAGATCATTGAACCAAGGGTAGGTCCATTTGATTTCAATCACTTTTTCACCACACTCATTTTGATTTGAACTAAACTTTCCATACATATTTTCCCATGATAGAAGTGGTCAGAAAAGTAACTTTTTGGACCCGAATGCCAAAACATTTAGCAGATATCAGTTCACCCATTACGCCACCATTTACTTAAATAGGGATGTCCATACTAATTCATTCTATTTCTGTGGTTAGAGTTTCCAAGCCTGTTCTAACAAAAATATAAATGCAACATGTAACAATTTCAATGATTTTACTTAGTTACAGTTCATATAAGGAAATCAGTCAATTGAAATAAATTCGTTAGGCCCAAATCTATGGATTTCACATGACTGGGCAGGGGCACAGCCATGGGTGGGGCTAGGAAGGCATAGGCCCACCCACTTGGGAGCCAGGTCCATCCACTGGGGAGCCAGGCCCAGCCAATCAGAATACGTTTTCCCCACAAAAGGGCTGTATTACAGACAGAACTACTCCTCAGTTAAGACGCCGAACTGCAGTCAGGTCAAGACCCTGGTGAAGACGACGATCACGCAGATGAGCTTCCCTGAGACGGTTTCTGACAGTTTGTGCAGAAATTCTTTGGTTGTGCAATCCCTCAGTTTCATCAGCTGTCTGGGTGGCAGGTCTCAGACGATACCACAGATGAAAAAGCCGGATGTGGAGGTCCTGGGCTGGCTTGGTTACACATGGTCTGTGGTTGTGAGGACGTACTGCCGAATTCTCTAAGCGGCGTTGAACATCAATGCTCTGGCAACAGCTCTGGTGGACATTCCTGCAGTCAGTATGCCAATTGCACGCTGTGGCATTGTGTTGTGTGTCAAAACTGCACATTTTAGAGTGGCCTTTTATTGTCCCCAGCACAAGGTGCACCTGTGTAATTATCATGCCGTTTAATCAGCTTCTCGATATGCCACACCTGTCAGGTGGATGGATTATCTTTGCAAAGGAGAACAGGGATCTAAACAAACATTTTAGGGAAATAAGCCTTTGTGCGTTTGGAAGATTTCTGGGATCTTTTATTTCAGCTCGTGAAACATGGGACCAACACTTTACATGTTGCGTTTATATTTTTGTTAAGTATATTTCTATGGTTTCATCAACATTCTTTCCAAAGCACATAGGGCCATCATGTTTTGAGGGCAAGGCAAATGTCAGGAACATTATAATCAAGTCACTAATTGTTTCAAGGGCTTCTGAGTGGAGCAGCGGCCTAAGGCACTGCATCTCAGTGCTAGAGGTGTCACTACAGACCCTGATTCGATCCCAGGCTGTATCATGATCGGGAGTCCCATAGGGTGGCCACAATTGGCACGGAATCGTCCGGGTTAGGGGAGGGTTTGGCTGGGGTAGTTTTTAATATTGCTATGCAAAATAGGGCTATATAAGATCTCATGGCCTTGCAATACAATATGGACAACCATTCAACACACAATTATGTATTGCATCAATTTGTTGCATTAGTACATCAGTCAAGTGATCCATACCGCCCCTGTGTGATCATCATCCCCTTCCATTTTACTCAGTTTGGGGTCTTTTACTTTCTGTCGCTTTGCGTTACCATCTTTTGCCTCCTTCACTTTTGTCCGGGTGGGGTCAGGTAGATGCTGTTGGAATAGCTTTGAAGGGTTTTCTGCAGTTGCCCCAACTGATGTAGAGCATCTCTTTGCTGAGTGTCCTCCTTTAGCGAGCCACAGTGGATGAGACTATCGTAGTGCTGGCTTGGTTCAAGGGGGTCAATGGTGACGCAGATGGATTACCTATGCTTGTTGAGTAGCCAATTTAAAGTTTCAAGGGATAGGAATAGTATACATCGTCCAACGAAATGCTTACTTGGAAGTTTCTTCTCGACAATGCAACCACAATAAGAAATAAGAAATGATAAGATTACGAACATAAAGTAAATGTTTGTTTATTCCATGTGTAACTTTATGTTATTGTTTGTGTCGCACTGCTATGCTTTATCTTGACCAGGTTGCAGTTTTAAATGAGAACTTGTTCTCAACTAACCTACCTGGTCAAATAAAGGTGAATAAAACATTTGAAATAAATAAAAAATAATACAGGTGGTCAGTCCAGTTAAAGATTTCAGCAGTCTGATGGCTTGTAGATAGAAACTGTCTCTGAGCCTGTTGGTATCAGACCTCATGCTCTGATACAGTCTGCTTGATGGTAAGGGAGAGAGCAGCTTGTGCCTGGGGTGTGTGGAGTCCTTGACGATGCTGCGTGCCTTCATCAGGCACTGTTTCGAGTAAATGTCCTAGATGGGTGGGTGGGATGCACTGGGACGTTTTCACCACCCGCTGGAGGGCCTTGCGGCGGTGGACAAAGAAATCCCAGGACCAGGCCATGATGCAACCGGTCAGGACGCTCTCAATGGTGCAGCGGTAGTATTTTGAGAATTTCTTCAGCTGCTTTAGGAAGTAGACACTGTTGCGCCCTCTTAAAGAGCACCCTCTGTGTTTTGTTAGACAAGTAACTCTGTATCCACATATAGCAGGGGGTGTAAAGCCATAACACATATGTTTTTCCAGCAGCAGACTATGATCGATAATGTCAATAGTTTTTTCACCACAATCAATTTCTCTCAGCCAATCATCAGTCATTTCTGTAAGTGCTGTGCTTGTTGAGTGTCCTTCCCTATAAGCATGCTGAAATTCTGTTGTCAATTTGTTTACTGTAAAATAGCATTGTATCTGGTCGAACACAATTTTTTCCAGAGTTTACTAAGGGTTGGTAACAGGCTGATTGGTCGGCTATTTGAGCCAGTAAAGGGGGCTTTACTCTTCTTGGGTAGCGGAATGACTTTAGCTTCCCTCCAGGCCTGAGGGCACACACTCTCTAGTAGGCTTAAATTGAAGATGTGGCAAATAGGAGTGGCAATATCGTCTGCTATTATCTTCAGTAATTTTCCATCTAGACTGTCAGACCCTGGTGGCTTGTCATTGTTGATGGACAACAATCATTTTTTTCGCCTCTTCCACACTGACTTTACAGAATTCAAAAGTACAATTTATGTCTTTCATAATTTGGTCCGATACACTTGGATGTGTAGTGCCAGTGTGTCACGACTTCCGCCGAAGTCGGCCCTTCTCCTTGTTCGGGTGGTGTTCGGCGGTCGACGTCACCGGCTTTCTAGTCACCACCGATCCATTTTTCTGTTTCGTTTTGTTTTGTCTGTATTATACACACCTGGTTTCAATTCCCCTATTATGTTCCCTATTTAACCCTCTGACTTTCATTTCTTTATTTATTATCTTTTATTATCTTTTTTTCATTATGTAATTTATTCTTCTTTTTATTCAGTTTAGTCACATGATTTCTCAATTTGTAGTACGTTTGCCAATCGGTTGTGCAGCCAGACTTACAGTGCCTTGCAAATGTATTCATCCCCCTTGGTGTTTTTCCTATTTTGTTGCATTACAACATGTCATTTAAATTGATTTTTATTTGGATTTCATGTAATGGACATACACCAAATATTCCAAATTGGTGAATTGAAATGAAAAAAATTACTTGTTTAAAAAAAATAAAAAAAATAAAAACTGAAAATTGGTGCGTGCATATGTATTCACTCCCTTTGCTATGAAGCCCCTAAATAAGATCTGGTGCAACCAATTAGCTTCAGAAATCACATATTTATTTAAATAAAGCCCACCTGTGTGCAATCTAAGTGTCACAGGATCTCACTATATATACACCTGTTATGAAAGGCCCCAGAGTCTGCAACACAACTAAGCAAGGGACAACACCAAGCAAGCGGCACCATGAAGACCAAGGAGCTCTCCAAACAGGTCAGGGACAAAGTTGTGGAGAAGTACAGATCATGGTTGAGTTATAAAAAATATCCAAAACATTGAACATCCCATGGAGCACCATTATAAAAAAATTAAGAATATGGCACCACAACAAACCTGCCATGAGAGGGCCACCCACCAAAACTCACGGACCAGGCAAGGAGTGCATTAATCAGAGAGGCAACAAAGAGATCAAAGATAACCCCGAAGGAGCTGCACAGCTCCACAGCGGAGATTGTAGTATCTGTCCATAGGACCACTTTAAGCCGTATACTCCACAGAGCTGTGTTTTACGGAAGAGTGGCCAGAAATAAGCCATTGCTTAAAGAAAAAAATAAGCAAACATGTTTGGTGTTCGCCAAAAGGCATGTGGAAGACTCCACAAACATATGGAAGAAGGTACTCTGGTCAGATGAGACTAAAAATGAGCTTTTTGGCCATCAAGGAAAACACCATGTCTGGTGCAAATACAACCCCTCTCATCACCCCGAGAACACCATGTGAAGCATGGTGGTGGCAGCATCATGCTGTGGGGATGTTTTTCACCGGCAGGGACTGGGAAACTGGTCAGTATTGAAGGAATGGGGCCCCACAAGGGTGCGTTCTGAGTCCTCTCCTGTACTCCCTGTTCACCCACGACTGCGTGGCCATGCACACCTCCAACTCAATCATCAAGTTTGCAGACGACACTACAGTGGTAGGTTTGATTACCAACAACGACAAGACGGCCTACAGGGAGGAGGTGAGGGCCCTCGGAGTCTGGTGTCAGGAAAATAACCTCACACTCAACGTCAACAAAACAAAGGAGATGATCGTGGACTTCAGGAAACAGCAGAGGGAGCACCCCCCTATCCACATCGACGGGACAGTAGTGGAGAGGGTAGAAAGTTTTAAGTTCCTCGGCGTACACATCACAGACAAACTGAATTGGTCCACCCACACAGACAGTGTGGTGAAGAAGGCGCAGCAGCCACTGAAAAACTGCTTCTATCTCATGGCCATCAGACTCTTAAACAGCCTCCACTAACATTGAGTGTCTACTGCCATACATGTAAAAACATTATCACTAGCCACTTGAAACAATGCCACTTAATATAATGTCTACATTACTCATCTCATATGTATATACTGTACTCGATACCATCTACTGCATCTTGCCTATGCCGTTCTGTACCATCACTCATATATCTTTATGTACATATTCTTCATCCCTTTACACTTGTGTGTATAAGGTAGCTGTTTTGAAATTGTTAGGTTAGATTACTCGTTGGTTATTACTGCATTGTCGGAACTAGAAGCACAAGCATTTCGCTACACTCGCATTAACATCTGCTAACCATGTGTATGTGACAAATAAAATTTGATTTGATTTGAATGATGGATGGCGCTAAATACAGGGAAATTATTGAGGGAAACATGTTTCAGTCTTCCAGAGATTTGAGACTGGGACGGAGGTTCACCTTCCAGCAGGACAATGACCCTAAGCATACTGCTGAAACAACACTCAAGTGGTTTAAAACTTCTTATGGATCAAATCCCTTTAGCGGGATCAATTTGACAACATCCGGTGAAATGGCAGAGTGCCAAATTCAAATTAAATTACTTTAAATATTAAACTTTCATGAAAGCAGACATGCAATACACCAAATTAAAGCTACACTTGCTGTTAATCCAGCCGCAGTGTCAGATTTCAAAAAGGCTTTACGGCGAAAGCAAACCGTGCGATTATCTGAGGACAGCACCCCATCAAACAAAGACAGACAATCATAATTCTTCCGGCGCCAACCGAGATGGCCGCCTCGCTTCGCGTTCCTAGGAAACTATGCAGTATTTTGTTGTTTTATGTGTTATTCCTTACATTGGTACCCCAGGTAATCTTAGGTTTCATTACATACAGTCGGGAGGAACTACTGAATATAAGAGCAACGTCAACTCACCATCGTTACAACCAGGAATATGACTCTCCCGAAGCGGATCCTGTGTTTTGCCTTCCACCCAATACAATGGATCTGATCCCAGCCGGTGACCCTAAACAACGACGCCGTAAAAGGGGCAAACGAAGCGGTCTCCTGGTCAGTCTTCGGAGACGGACACATCGCGCTCCACTCCCTAGCATACTACTCGCCAATGTCCAGTCTCTTGACAATAAGGTTGATGAAATCCGAGCAAGGGTAACATTCCAGAGAGACATCAGGGATTGTAACGTTCTTTGCTTCACGGAAACATGGCTCACTCGAGAGACGCTAACGGAGTCGGTGCAGCCAGCTGGTTTCTTCACGCATCGCGCCAACAGAAACAAACATCTTTCTGGTAAGAAGAGGGACGGGGGTGTATGCCTTATGATCAACGAGACGTGGTGTGATCATAACAACATACAGGAACTCAAGTCATTCTGTTCACCAGATTTAGAATTACTCACAATCAAATGTCGACCGCATTATCTACCAAGGGAATTCTCTTCGATTATAATCACAGCCGTATATATTCCCCCCCAAGCAGACACATCGATGGCCCTGAACGAACTTTATCTGACTCTTTGTAAACTGGAAACCACACACCCTGAGGCTGCATTCATCGTAGCTGGGGATTTTAACAAGGCTAATCTGAAAACAAAACTCCCTAAATTCTATCAGCATATCGATTGTGCTACCAGGGCTGGTAAAACCTTGGATCATTGTTATACTAACTTCCGCGATGCATATAAGGCCCTCCCCCGCCCTCCTTTCGGAAAAGCTGACCACGACTCCATTTTGTTGCTTCCAGCCTACAAACAGAAACTAAAACAGCAAGCTCCCGCGCTCAGGTCTGTTCAACGCTGGTCCGACCAATCTGATTCCACGCTTCAAGACTGCTTCGATCACGTGGATTGGGATATGTTCCGCATTGCGTCCAACAACAACATTGACGAATACGCTGATTCGGTGAGCAAGTTCATTAGAAAGTGCATTGACGATGTCGTACCCACAGCAACGATTAAAACATTCCCAAACCAGAAACCGTGGATTGATGGCAGCATTCGCGTGAAACTGAAAGCGCGAACCACTGATTTTAACCAGGGCAAGGTGACCGGAAACATGACCGAATACAAACAGTGTAGCTATTCCCTCCGCAAGGCAATCAAACAAGCTAAGTCCCAGTATAGAGACAAAGTAGAGTCGCAATTCAACAGCTCAGACACAAGAGGTATGTGGCAGGGTCTACAGTCAATCACGGATTACAAAAAGAAAACCAGCCCCGTCACGGACCAGGATGTCTTGCTCCCAGACAGACTAAATAACTTTTTTGCTCGCTTTGAGGACAATACAGTGCCACTGACACGGCCCGCTACCAAAACCTGCGGGCTCTCCTTCACTGCAGCCGAGGTGAGTAAAACATTTAAACGTGTTAACCCTCGCAAGGCTGCAGGCCCAGACGGCATTCCCAGCCGCGTCCTCAGAGCATGCGCAGACCAGCTGGCTGGTGTGTTTAAGGACATATTCAATCAATCCTTATCCCAGTCTGCTGTTCCCACATGCTTCAAGAGGGCCACCATTGTTCCTGTTCCCAAGAAAGCTAAGGTAACTGAGCTAAACGACTATCGCCCCGTAGCACTCACTTTCGTCATCATGAAGTGCTTTGAGAGACAAGGACCATATCACCTCCACCCTAACTGACACCCTAGACCCACTCCAATTTGCTTACCGACCCAATAGGTCCACAGACGACGCAATCGCAACCACACTGCACACTGCCCTAACCCATCTGGACAAGAGGAATACCTATGTGAGAATGCTGTTCATCGACTACAGCTCAGCATTTAACACCATAGTACCCTCCAAACTCGTCATCAAGCTCGAGACCCTGGGTCTCGACCCCGCCCTGTGCAACTGGGTCCTGGACTTCCTGACGGGCCGCCCCCAGGTGGTTAGGGTAGGTAACAACATCTCCACCCCGCTGATCCTCAACACTGGGGCCCCAGTGTTGGGTGCGTTCTGAGCCCTCTCCTGTACTCCCTGTTCACCCACGACTGCGTGGCCATGCACGCCTCCAACTCAATCATCAAGTTTGCGGACGACACTACAGTGGTAGGCTTGATTACCAACAACGACGAGACGGCCTACAGGGAGGAGGGAGGGCCCTCGGAGTGTGGTGTCAGGAAAATAACCTCACACTCAACGTCAACAAAACAAAGGAGATGATTGTGGACTTCAGGAAACAGCAGAGGGAGCACCCCCCTATCCACATCGACGGGACAGTAGTGGAGAAGGTGGAACGTTTTAAGTTCCTCGGTGTACACATCACGGACAAACTGAATTGGTCCACCCACACAGACAGCGTTGTGAAGAAGGCGCAGCAGCGCCTCTTCAACCTCAGGAGGCTGAAGAAATTCGGCTTGTCACCAAAAGCACTCACAAACTTCTACAGATGCACAATCGAGAGCATCCTGTCGGGCTGTATCACCGCCTGGTATGGCAACTGCTCCGCCCACAACCGTAAGGCTCTCCAGAGGGTAGTGAGGTCTGCACAACGCATCACTGGGGGCAAACTACCTGCCCTCCAGGACACCTACACCACCCGATGTCACAGGAAGGCCATAAAGATCATCAAGGACAACAACCACCCGAGCCACTGCCTGTTCACCCCGCTATCATCCAGAAGGCGAGGTCAGTACAGGTGCATCAAAGCAGGGACCGAGAGACTGAAAAACAGCTTCTATCTCAAGGCCATCAGACTGTTAAACAGCCACCACTAACATTTAGTGGCCGCTGCCAACATACTGACTCAACTCCAGCCACTTTAATAATGGGAATTGATGGAAATTATGTAAAAATGTATCACTAGCCACTTGAAACAATGCCACTTAATATTATGTTTACATACCCTACATTACTCATCTCATATGTATATGTATATACTGTACTGTATATCATCCACTGCATCTTGCCATCTTTATGTAATACATGTATCACTAGCCACTTTAAACTATGCCACTTTATGTTTACATACCCTACATTACTCATCTCATATGTATAGACTGTACACTATACCATCTACTGCATCTTGCCTATGCCGTTCTGTACCATCACTCATTCATATATCTTTATGTACATATTCTTTATCCCTTTACACTTGTGTGTATAGGGTAGTAGTTGTGGAATTGTTAGGTTAGATTACTTGTTGGTTATTACTGCATTGTCGGAACTAGAAGCACAAGCATTTCGCTACACTCGCATTAACATCTGCTAACCATGTGTATGTGACAAATAAAATTTGATTTGATTTGATTTGATAATTCAACCCGCCAGGCGGGACACAAAACTCAGAAATAAATATATACTTCATGCCTTATGTCCCATAAACATCACAAATGGTCCTTTTGTTCGATTAATTCCGTAGTTATATATCCAAAATGTCCATTTATTTGGCGCGTTTGATCCAGAAAAACACCGGTTACAACTTACGCTACATGACTACAAAATATCTCATTAGTTATCTGTAATCTTTGTCCAAACATTTCAAACAACTTTTGTAATACAACTTTAGGTATTTTTTAACGTAAATAATCAATAAAATTTAAGACGGGAGAAACTGTGTTCAATACCGGACGAAAACAAAGAAAGCATGTTCCAGGTCGTGCGCACAAAATCATTAGAGTGCACCTGGAGTGACACATCAAAATAACAGGGCTACTTCTTCATGTCTCTAAAGAAAAACATCAACCAATTTCTAAAGACTGTTGACATCTAGTGGAAGCTATAGGAACTGCAAGAATATTTCTATTAAAACGGCCTTGCCATAGAAATCCAATGGAAAACAGATTGACCTCAAAAAACAATTTCCCTGTATGGATTGTGCTCGGTGTTTCGCCTGCCAAATCAGTTCTGTTATACTCACATACTTTATTCAAACAGTTTTAGAAACTTTAGAGTGTTTTCCGTCCAAATCTACCAATTATAAGCTTATCCAAGCTTCTGGGCCTGAGTAGCAGGCAGTTTACTTTGGGCACACTTTTCATCCGGATGTGAAAATAGCGCCCCCAAGCCATAAGAAGTTCTTAAGGGGAAACATTTAAATGTCTTGGAATGGCCTAGTCAAAGCCCAGACTGAAATCCAATTGAGAAACTGTGGTATGACTTAAATTGCTCTACACCAGCGGAACCCATCCAACTTGAAGGAGCTGAAGCAGTTTTTCCTTGAAGAATGGGCAAAATCACAGTGGCTAGATGTGCCAAGCTTATAGAGACATACCCCAAGACACTTGCAGCTGTAATTGCTGCAAAAGGTGGCTCTACAAAGTATTGACTTTGGAGCGGGGGGTGAAGTTTCACACGCTCAAGTTCTTTTTTTTTTGTCTTATTTCTTTTTTGTTTCACAAAACATATTTTGCATCTCCAAAGTGGTAGGCATGTTGTGTAAATCAAATAATACAAACCCCCCCAAAATCGATTTTAATTCCAGGTTGTAAGGCAACAAAATAAGAAAAATGCCAAGGGGGGCCACTGTATTTAACATTCCTTTTGCCTCATCCATAAAATTGTTCAGTTCCTTATGAATCCACGGGTATTTAACAGTTTTTACAGTCATTTTCTTAATGGGTGCATGCTTATTATTAACTGGTATAAGCAATTTCATAAATGTGTCAAGTGCAGCGTCTGGTTGCTCCTCGTTACAAACCACAGGCCAACAAATATTCTTTACATCAACAACATAGGAATCACTTCAAAATGTATTGTATGACCTCTTATACACTATATTTGGCCCAGCCTTTGGAACTTTGGTTTTCTTAGATATGGCTACTATATTGTGATCACTACATCCGATGGATTTGGATACCGCTTTAAACCCATTTTCTGCAGCATTAGTAAAGATATGATCAATACATGTTGATGATTTCATTCCTGTGCTATTTGTAACTACCCTGGTAGGTTGTGTAACGTTCGTCTTGTGGTAAATGAGCGGACCAAGGCGCAGCGGGTGATGAATACATAAATGAATTTATTAAATGAAAGACGAAACACTAATGAACACTAGAACAAACTACAAAACAATAAACGAAGTCAACAGACCTGAAACAAACGAACTTACATATAGACGAAGAACGCACGAACAGGAACAGACTACCTAAAACGAACGAACAAACGAAACAGTCCCGTGTGGTATACACAGACACAGGAACAATCACCCACAAACAAACAGTGAGAACAACCTACCTTAATATGGTTCTCAATCAGAGGAAACGTCAAACACCTGCCTCTAATTGAGAACCATACCAGGCAACACATTAACCTAACATAGAAAACACATAACATAGACTACCCACCCCAACTCACGCCCTGACCAACTAAACACATACAAAACAACAGAAAACAGGTCAGGAACGTGACAGAACCCCCCCCTCAAGGTGCGAACTCCGGGCGCACCCCTAAAACTCAAGGGGAGGGTCTGGGTGGGCATCTGTCCGCGGTGGCGGCTCCGGCGGTGGACGAGGACACCACTCCAACTCTGTCTTTGTCCCCCTCCTTAGCGTCCCTTGAGTGGCGACCCTCGCCCCCGACCATGGTCCAGGAACCCTCACCAAGGCCCCTCCTAAATAGAGGAGACAACTCAGGACAGAGAGGTAGCTCAGGACAAAGAGGTAGCTCAGGACAGAGAGGTAGCTCAGGACAGAGAGGTAGCTCAGGACAGAGAGATCGCTCCGGACAGAGAGGTAGCTTAGGACAGAGGGACAACTCTGGACTACTGGCAGCTCCGGACTGAGTGGCAGCTCCGGACTGTAGGGCAGCTCCGGACTGTAGGGCAGCTCCGGACTGTAGGGCAGCTCATGACTGTAGGGCAGCTCATGACTGTAGGGCAGCTCATGACTGTAGGGCAGCTCATGACTGTAGGGCAGCTCATGACTGTAGGGCAGCTCATGACTGGAAGGCAGCTCATGACTGGAAGGCAGCTCATGACTGGAAGGCAGCTCTGGCAGCTCCTGACTGGCTGGCGGCTCTGGCAGCTCCTGACTGGCTGGCGGCTCTGGCAGCTCCTGACTGGCTGGCGGCTCTGGCAGCTCCTGACTGGCTGGCGGCTCTGGCAGCTCCTTAATGGCTGGCGGCTCTGGCAGCTCCTGACTGGCTGGCGGCTCTGGCAGCTCCTGACTGGCTGGCGGCTCTGGCAGCTCCTGACTGGCTGGCGGCTCTGGCAGCTCCTGACTGGCTGGCGGCTCTGGCAGCTCCTGACTGACGGACGGCTCTAGCGGCTCCTGACTGACGGACGGCTCTAATGGCTCGGGACAGACGGGCGGCTCTAATGGCTCGTGGCAGACGGATGGCTCAGAAGGCGCTGGGCAGACAGATGGCTCAGACGGTGCTGGGCAGACGGATGGCTCAGACGGCGCTGGGCAGACAGATGGCTCAGACGATGCTGGGCAGACGAGCAGTGCAGGCGGCGTTGGGCAGATGGCCGACTCTGACCTGCTGAGGCGCACAGTAGGCCTGGTGCGTGGTGCCGGAACAGGTGGTACCGGACTGGAGACACGCACCTCAAGGCTAGTGCGGGGAGCAGGAACAGGGCACACTGGACTCTCGATGCGCACTATAGGCCTGGTGCGTGGTACCGGCACTGGTGGTACCGGGCTGAGGGCACGCACCTTAGGGCGAGTGCGGGGAGAAGGAACAGTGCGTACAGGGCTCTGGAGACGCACAGGAAGCTTGGTGCGTAGTGCCGGAACTGGAGGTACTGGGCTGGAGACACGCACCATAGGGAGAGTGCGTGGAGGAGGAACAGGGCTCTGGAGACGCACAGGAAACCTGGTGCGTGGTGTAGGCACTGGTGGTACCGGGCTGGAGCGGGGAGGTGGCGCCGGAAATACCAGACCGTGCAGGCGTACTGGCTCCCTTGAGCACTGAGCCTGCCCAACCTTACCTGGTTGTATGCTCCCCGTCGCCCGACCAGTGCGGGGAGGTGGAATAACCCGCACCGGGCTATGTAGGCGAACCGGGGACACCATGCGTAAGGCTGGTGCCATGTAAGCCGGCCCGAGGAGACGTACTGGAGGCCAAATATGTAGAGCCGGCTTCATGGCACTTGGCTCAATGCTCAATCTAGCCCGGCCGATACGAGGAGCTGGTATGTACCGCACCGGGCTATGCACACGTACAGGAGACACCATGCGCTCTACTGCGTAACACGGTGTCTGCCCGTACTCTCGCTCTCCACGGTAAGTACAGGGAGTATGCGCAGGTCTCCTACCTGACTTCGCCACACTCCCTTTTAGCCCCCCCCCAAGAAATTTTTGGGTTGTACTCACGGGCTTCCAGCCGGTCTGCCTTGCTAGCGCCTCATAATGCCGCCTCTCCGCTTTAGATGCTTCCAGCTCCGCTTTTGGGCGGCGACACTCCTCTGGCTCTGCCCAGGGTCCTTCTCCGTCCAGAATCTCCTCCCATGTCCATTCCTCCTTGAACCACTGCTGCTGTCGCTGCTGCCCGTTAACCCGCTGCTTGATCCGGGTTTGGTGGGTGATTCTGTAACGTTCGTCTTGTGGTGAATGAACGGACCAAGGCGCAGCGGGTGATGAATACATAAATGAATTTATTAAATGAAAGACGAAACACTAATGAACACTAGAACAAACTACAAAACAATAAACGAAGTCAACAGACCTGAAACAAACGAACTTACATATAGACGAAGAACTCACGAACAGGAACAGACTACCTAAAACGAACGAACAAACGAAACAGTCCCGTGTGGTATACACAGACACAGGAACAATCACCCACAAACAAACAGTGAGAACAACCTACCTTAATATGGTTCTCAATCAGAGGAAAAGTCAAACACCTGCCTCTAATTGAGAACCATACCAGGCAACACATTAACCCAACATAGAAAACACATAACATAGACTACCCACCCCAACTCACGCCCTGACCAACTAAACACATACAAAACAACAGAAAACAGGTCAGGAACATGACAGGTTGACTGAAAACCTGATCCAGGTTGCAGGCACTAGTTACAGTTTGAAGCATTCTTTTGAGTGGGCAGCCTGATGAAAGCCAGTCAATATTAATATCAACCAGAAAATATACCTCTCTGTCTCAACGCAGCATTATAACGCTGTGAAAGGATCCAGGAACCCAAATTATTTGGGTGGATCCCATCCTCCTTATAAAACGAGCTTTGTTTCCAGAAGGTATCAAAAGTGTCAAGAAATGTTAGAGCTGCAATAGTCTCGTAGCCAGTAATGAAGGGCTAAAAGTCTACTGAAACATTCAATGCCACGATTTAGGGAGGGCAGAAGACCAAATATTATGGGGCGTTTGTTTGTTTCAAGCAGTAACCCAATCAGTTCTTTAAAATCTATCTTCAGTTGTTCTGAGCTGCCATTCATAATGTCATTGAATCCCACATGAACTAAGATAAACTCAAATTCCTAATGCTGGTTTAAAATGTTTGAGAGCAGCTTATTGATGTCCTGTACTCTTGCTCCTGCATAGCACAACGTTTTTGCTTGAGGGCCTGAGACATTTCTCACCACTGAACTGCCCAATCCACGGAGAAGGGAATGGAGAAATCCACCCATTCCTACACCTCACACAATTCATTGAACCTTTCACGTGCGCACGATAAGCAGGATAGCGTACGCCCGCTGCTCCCGGCGATAGGTCCAGACCTCCCAGAGCAGGCAGTGCCCCGTCGCAGACACAGCCACAGATCAGGCACCAGTGCAGCGAAGCTATTCCTTATGTCAATCTGCTCAAAACCTCTCTAAGTCACTCCCGTCCACTTAACAGCATGCCGCTGCCTTCGGTTTCCACGAGCACTGATTGGAACAATCTTCTTGCTGTTCTCTACTTCACTACAGGATGGAAAAGAGGAAGCAGATGGAGATGCAGGCAAGGCAAGTTCCAGGTAGCACAGGCCATTCGGATAGGGACAGATGACAAGGCAAGGAAACAGCCATAAGAGTTGAGTTTGCGCAGAAGTTAAGTTTGCGCAGAATTGAGATTTGCTCGCTAAGCATAGGCACTTCATTCCTGTAATCCTCCTCTAGCAAATAATTGCTGCATTGTAACTCCGGACTGTCAATATTGTCCCGGACAAGAGCGTAATAAACACAGCTTCTACAGCGCTGGAAATGTTTGTTAGCTATTCCAGGCAAAGCAGGCTCCGTTGCAACCAAGCTAGTTAGCTAGGTATTGACACAAACACTTATGAACAAAATAAAAATAAAACAAAGTAAAACTTCGGAAACAACAGGCCAAAGCAAGAGGTCGAGGTGCAGGAGGTATCTGAGTTGGTGGTCTCCTTAAAGCAGGTGGGGACTACAGCCTGGGACAGGGACAGGTTGAACATGTCAGAGAAGACAATGATACAATGTACAAGACCATCAACACGTTCGTTAGATGACATACAATAAAACAGCAGATTATTATCAACTCACAACCAGAGTATTGTATGCTTATGTTTGGAATAACTTAGAAGATCATCATGCCAGTAAATCTTATCATAGGCATAGCACACTGTTTTTGTAACGTTAAGGGGAGCGTATCAAAGGCTAAGACTGTACAGTACATGAATGGGCTAACATAGATGTAATATTCATATGTGTAAACATACTGAATTGTAATTGGATGCATTTTACCGCCATATCATACTGTGCTATGATTGGTTAAGACCACCCAAATGGTTAGGTGATGAGCAGTTTGATCCTGGTTGGCCATACGTTAACATGCCAGTTATAGCTAGCTAATAAAGAGCTACGTTAAGAAATATCCTGTAGTACTGCATTTTATTATTTTGTACAAAGTGTGCAAAACAAGACATTGTGTCAGAGTAAAAGGTCTTAAAAGATGGATTCTTCTGGAGTTCCTTCACCTCGAATGGACTGGGAGTCTACAAACTTACCCGATGCATGGCGTAAGTACAAACAGCATGTGGAGCTCATGTTCACGGGTCCTCTGAAGGAAAGAGGAGAAGAGGAAATGTGCAGCTACCTACTCCTCTGGATCGGTGAAAAAGGGAGAGATATTTATAACACATGGACACTTACCGAGGCTGAATCAAAGGTACTGAAAACATACTACGATCGTTTTGAAGCAGACCAATGCGATATTCGCTAGGTACAAATTCCATGGGAGGGTACAGGGAGCTAGCGAGTCTTTTGAACGGTTTGTGACAGAACTGCGTCTGCTTGTGAAAGACTGTGATTATGCAAACAAGGATGAGATGGTCAGGGACCGTATTGTATTTGGAATACACTCACCGCGAGTGAGAGAGAAACGTTTGAATGTTGGGTCTGAGGTAACGCTGGACAAAGCTATCGACATAGCCAGATCTCACGAGCTAGCACAGGCTCAGATGAAAACCATTTCGCGCGGCAGCACGAGCGCATCACGTGAACAAGCAGTGCACAGCAGTCAGGCAGACATCAAAGCACACCTCCGGTGCGCAGAGAGGGCGTTTTAGAACTGAGAGAGACATAACTCCAAAACAGAGCGACACAGACTCAAAACGCCCCAAAACATGTGGATATTGTGGATACAAAGTGCATGGCGAACAAGGAAATTGCCCAGCTAAAGGCAAACAGTGTACTAAATGTGGAAAATGGAATCACTTTGCAAAAGTGTGCAGAGCTTACAGTGGAAAAACAGTACACACAGTGAGTGAAGATGAAATGTCAATCAAAGAGTCAAACGCTGATGAACTGTTTATTGATTCAGTGACACAGAAAAGTCAAATATCAGAGACAGAGCAAGCCTTTGCTGACATTGAGATAGGAACACAAGGCACAAAGCTAAAGTTCAAACTAGACACTGGTGCACAAGTTAACATTATTCCTCTGAATAAGTACTGCAGCTTGACATCTGAGTGCGAGCTACAGCCCACCACGCGCAGACTGACTGGTTATGGTGGTGAACAGCTCCCAGTAAAAGGCACATGCACCTTCAAATGCAAATACAAGGAAAGTGACATGATGTTGGACTTTTATGTTGTTGACACTAGAGCACCTGCAGTGCTAGGTCTTAAAGCATGTTTAGACATGGACCTCATCAAGCTAGTTTTATCAGTGACAGCACCAGTAGAGACAGACAATGTACTGGAGGAGTTTGCTGATGTTTTTACAGGAATAGGATTATTCCCAGGAGAATGTACCATTCACCTTGACCCAGACGCAACCCCTGTGGTCTACCCACCGAGAAAGATTCCCCTTGCTCTCCGTGCCCGTCTGAAGAAAGAGTTGGAGAGCATGGAGCAATCTGACATAGTCACCAAGGTTACAGAACCGACTGACTGGATAAACGCCTTAGTGGTGGTGGAGAAACCACGCACAGGCAAGCTCAGAGTATGTCTCGACCCAAGAGACTTGAACAAGGCTATCAAACGCCCCCATTATCCTTTACCGACGCTAGATGGCATAACACACAAGCTAGCGGGAGCACACTACTTCAGTGTCATGGACGCTAGATCAGGTTACAGGGCTATCAAGCTCACAGAAGAGTCATCTAAGCTCACAACATTCAACACACCGTTTGGACGCTACAGGTTCCGTCGCCTGCCTTTTGGGATTATCTCAGCCCAAGACGAGTTTCAGCAAAAGATCGACGAAGTGTACGAAGGCCTCGACGGAGTTGTGGCAATTGTGGACGACATCCTTGTCTATGGTCGAACCAAAGAGGAGCACGACCGAAACCTCCGCGCGATGCTGCAAAGGTCCCGCGAGAGAGGAGTCCGGCTCAACCCCGAGAAGAGCACAGTCGGCGCTACAGAGGTCAGCTACTTTGGACATCTTCTTACAGCGACTGGAATCAAGCCAGATCCACAGAAGATCTTAGCCATAAAATAAATGGAGCCACCAAAGAACCGTGCAGAGCTGGAAACAGTGCTTGGCATGGTCAACTACTTAGCCAAGTTCGCACCCAGCCTCTCAAATGCTAATGCACCCCTGCGTCAACTGCTAAAGCAGTCCAGTGAGTTTCTCTGGGACAAGCAACACGACATTGCTTTCCAGAATGTGAAAGACTTGATCACGAGAGAACCAGGACCAATCCTTGCCTACTACGACCCCGACAAAGAGCTCAGACTCCAAGTGGACGCGTCGAAGTATGGACTAGGTGCAGTGCTACTGCAAGAAGGAAAGCCCATCGGCTACGCTTCCAAATCTCTCACAGACTGTGAAATCAACTACGCTCAAATTGAAAAGGAGCTCTACGCCATTCTGTTCGGATGTAAACGTTTCCATCAGTACATATATGGACGACAAGTCATTGTGGAATCCGACCACAAGCCCCTTGAGTCAATCATGAGGAAACCACTAGCCGCAGCCCTGCCAAGGCTACAGAGAATGATCCTTCAACTACAAAAATACAACTTCACAATCACTCACCGTCCAGGCAAAGACATCCCTGTCGCAGACACACTCTCCAGGAAGTTTCTTACCTATAAGGACAGCAGCCTCAGTGAAGGCATGGACATGCAAGTGCACACTGTGTACAGCAACTTCCCAGTTAGTGACACAAAACTGAAGGAGATCCAAGCAGAAACAGAAAAGCACTCATAACTCGCACAGCTGAGGAAAGTCATACAGGATGGATGGCCTGAGGAGAGGAGAAAATGCCCTCAGAGCGTCTCAGAATTCTGGAACCATCGTGCTGAACTATCACAGATCAACGGAATAATTTTCAAAGGAGAGAAAATCATCATTCCTACCAGTCTCAGAGAAGAGATTTTGACAAAGATCCATGCTGGACACATGGGCATGGAAAAGTGCAAACAGAGAGCACGGGACATTTTCTTTTGGCCCGGAATGTGCAAACAAATAGAGGACATTGTTGGTAAATGCGCCATATGTCTTGAACGACGCCCCTCAAACACCATAGAGCCAATGTTACCTCACTGTATCCCAGACCGACCCTGGCAGGTCGTGGCAACCGATCTGTTTACCTGGAACAACGAGGACTACATCGTAACAGTGGACTACTACAGCAGATACTTCGAACTCGACAAGCTTCACAGCACCACATCTGCAGCTGTGATACACAAGGTGAAAGCAGCCTTTGCCAGGCATGGCATTGTAGAGACTTTAATATCTGACAATGGGCCCTGTTACAAATCAAATGAGTTTGAATCCTTCACAAAAGCATGGGAGTTTACACGTCACCACAAGCCCACATTACCCTCAAAAAATGGCCTTGCTGAAAAATCAGTGCAGATTGCTAAATCACTCATGGACAAAGCAAAAGCAGACAAGAGAGACCCCTATCTCAGTCTCCTTGAATACCGCAACACTCCAGTTGACAACTTCAAATCACCAGCCCAGCTGTTGATGAGCCGCAGACTTTGCTCAATCCTTCCCAGCACCAACCAGCAGCTACAACCTGAGGTCGTCAGCTACAAGGAAATGCATGGAAAACGTGCACAGAGACAACAACAACAAAAGCGATACTACGACAGGTCAGCTAGACCACTGCCACCACTGATCGACGGAGAGTCAGTTAGAATCCAGGAGCATGGCCTCTGGAAGACAGCAGTCGTCATCCAGCCAGCTGACACTGAACGTTCATATCACGTCCGCACCGCAGAAGGAGCAGTGTACCGCCGCAATCGTCGTCACCTACTGAACACAAAAGAACAACACACTGATGTGATGAACTGTTCCCCTGAAAGAGAACGTGATGGACTAAACACACACACAGCACAACATACACCATACTTACCTGCAACACCACAAGAACTGTTGACTGACACAGAAGCATGCTCAGCATCATATCGCACAAGGTCAGGAAGAGAGGTCAAGCCCAGAGCTGTCCTAGACCTGTGAAATGTCAAAGGGTGTAGGCGGATCGCTGCCCTAAAAGAGTTCCAGACTGTAAACTTGTTATTGAAAGTTCACTTGAAATGCTTTGGTATTGTATTTGTTTGAAATGTTAAGATGTTATTTCTACAGTGAAAGCTGAGTTGCTGAGAATCCCTTGTTTGAAAAGTAACAGTATGTTGGATTATTGTTTCAGAGTCTATGTTGATTCAGTTGGTATAGTATGCAATATAAATGGTTACTTACCTTGAGTTCAAACTGCAGAGCATGTTTTCAAAAGAAACGCTTAGAATATGTAAACATTTTTCTTTTGTTTTAAAAGAAGGGGGATGTAATATTCATATGTGTAAACAAACTGAATTGTAATTTGATGCATTTTACCGCCATATCATACTGTGCTATGATTGGTTAAGACCACCCAAATGGTTAGGTGATGGGCAGTTTGATCCTGGTTGGCGATACGTTAACATGCCAGTTATAGCTAGCTAATAAAGAGCTACGTTAAGAAATATCCTGTAGTACTGCATTTTATTATTTTGTACAAAGTGTGCAAAACAAGACAATAGATACTAGGTAAGGCAAGATATCTAGCGGGTAAGCTTGCAGAACAATGTCATTCCTTTGAATGTTCGCGAAATGAAACATTTGGACAAAATGTGGAAGCTCTCGCATTTTGCAATTCTGCTCGTGGAATACCAAGTGTTGTTTAGAGATGTCTTTCAGTGAATATCTAAACAAACATCTGGTTGCCAATTGAGTGATACTTTATTTATAATCAGCTAGAATCACCTGAATACAGAAGAGTGTTAGGGCCAATTCAAGAGAGAAAAAAAACTGCAAGAGGCGATGGTACTTATAAAGTGCACATTTTTCGAAAATAAAATGGCAATATTTCTAGAAAGAAGTTGAAATATTTTGTCAATAAAATGAGAATGTTTTGTGACAAAAGTGGCAATATTTCAAGAATAAATCCTAAATTGAATGTTGTGAATAAAGTGGCAATATTTTGAAAATAAATGAGCAATATTTAGAGAATCATGTGGCAAATTTTTTGAATAATGTGGCAATATTTTGTGAATAAAGTGACAATATTACAAGAAAAAAGTGGCAATATTTTGTGAATAAAGTGGCAATATGATGAGAATAAAGTGGCAATATTACAAGAATAAAATAATATACACTTCCGTTCAAAAGTTTGGGGTCACTTAGAAATGTCCTTGTAATATTGTTCTGTTTGCAGACAGAAGGAATATGTTATTGAAGAGTCTTTGAATGTAAAATGTTGCAACTGTGGTGGGGATCATATTTCTGAATTCCCTGAGTGCCCTGTTAGGGTGAAAGAGGTTGAGGTGTCAAGGATCAGGGTTGTACAGCAATCTCCTATGTGGAGGCGGTGAAGAGTGTTGAAGGGGTAAGAGGCCACAGTTCTGAAGAAGATATGGTGGTGGTTGCACCGCAACCAGTTGCAAAGGTTATACTTCAATCAAGTGATCTGGATACACTTATTGTGAAAAAGGTGGATTTTGTAGTATTTATAGCCACAGTTATTAATTGTACTGCACAAGTTTCCAAAAAGTTCAAGAAGATAGACATCATTATATCTGCAGCTGAGAAGATTTTGGGCCTCCAAGACTTAATGGAAGAAGCACTGCAAGGACTACTGTCGCCTGGAAATGTCCCGCCATCACAGGATCCTTCTGAGCCTGGGTAGGGACGTGATTAAAACAGAAAAGCAGGCTGATTTAGTTTAATTAACATTTCGCAGTTTGTATGGAATTTTTTACATGTATTTTTTACTGCGCATTGTTTTCCTTTTAGGATCCTTATTATCCACCCGTACAGTAGGTGGCGGAATGCACATATAAATGTTGCTAAGGCCATTGTACCAAAGAAGAAGAAATAACAGACGTAATTTCCTTTGTAATAAACTACGTTATGGGCGATTTATAAAGCCAATCAAAAGGGTTTACATGCAATATGTATTCCGTAAAGTGTATTTTGGTAGACGTATGTATCTATTTTGTTTAGTTTGTGGGGAGTGAAATGCAATACTTTACATAGCGCATATAACTCTGATTGGTCAATATTTCAGATAGTACACTTATCAGCCAAGAAAATGCAAATGCGCTGAGACATAGGTTGTAAACAAAACACAAGGAAGGTGCCAAGCGTCAGCTGCATCTCAGCTGATCGGAAGTGGAGCGCACAACCCCAAACCATTGAGGCTAACTTAGCTAGCTAGTGAGGGAGAAATGGCTGATACCATAGCTGATACAAGGAGGCTATTCTCCAAGCCTCAGAACTTGAATGACGCGTATGGACCACCTAGTAACTTTCTAGAGATAGACGTGAGCAACCCTGAGACGGTCGGTGTCGGCAGGACCAGGTTTACCACGTATGACATCAGACTAAAGGTGAGCAAACCATTATCTTGCTCTTTAGGGCAATGAACTTGGTCTTCTTGATAAAGGGGATTGAGTTTAGCTAGGGTCACACTAAGAGATGTGTACCAGTCAGATGTTAATAATATTTAAACTGTCAAATCAGTTACAGTAGCTAACGTTAGTTAGCCAACCAGCTTTTAAACACGGGGTAACTAGCTAACGTTAGCTGTTGTTAGCATAATAGTTAGCCAACTACCTGGTGGTTTAATTCAACTAACGCGTAGTTATAGTGACATTTTACCAATGTAGCTGTATATTAAAACAATTCAACTAATTCTAGTGAGGTTGTCAAAGTATTGATACATTGTATCATTGCATGGGCCTCCAGTTATTGTCGATAGCCTAGCCAACTTTCTTGCTAATTGTTAGCTAGCTAGCTAGATGTTATTTTAAGGAATGTGACGCCAATGGCAAGTTACAAATATGTTGTTGAAGGTGGGGGACTTGTTTGTGTCTTGTTAGCAAGAGCTCCATGTCAAACCGTCAGACAGCCATGTAGTTAGCCACATAAGCGAATGTGTATGATCTAACGTTACTTGCTACGGTCCTACGAACCGTTAACAAATCCTTGTGATCCAGCTACACCCCTGTCATCGGGTGTAAAGGGTAGATAATGGTATTTGTCACACACAGAAGTAAAGAGATTGACAAGGGCGTATTTAAACAGTCAATGAGACGTTAATTTCAAGTCTCTACCTAGAAACAGAGCTAGAGCTCAGAGTCCAGCTCCCTCACTCAGTGAAGAAATCTTCTCTTCTCTTATACCCTGACTCAGATATTGAGCAATACAGATTACCCCAGTGTTTTCCCCTTCCCCTCTGTTAGTCAGAGTAATACTATTCCAGTGAAGGGTCTCTGTGTAAAGTTCAGTGTATTGAAATTGTACTGGTCAGCTTCTCTGGAATGAAGACATGATGTTGAGCAGGCTCAGCATCAGCAAGCCCCACGGACCACTCACTCACCCCAAGCATTTCCTTCCTGCTCTGCTGAGTAAAGGATGGGGGGGTTAAACAGGACAAAATGTATGTCGTCACAAAGCCAGATCTCGGGTCCTCCAATTCTCTTCTTGCTTCCCACTGGTGGTGGGGAAAGGACAGTTGGATTGGAATCAAAGAAGGATTTTTGACATTCACCTGTGGTTTGATCCATGTTTTATAAACTGCACTATTAAAGTCACTCTTCAACAACTGTTGAACCCTCAAATCAGCTGAAGGTGCTCTTGAGTGCTTGTAAAGAAAGCAAAGTTACTCAAAGTATCATCATGACAATTAAGATGACAGACAATGCATGGGGTATAACACAATTTTAAGAAAATATATTTTTGAACATGTCTGGTGCTTGTTCTCATGTTTTTATGAAAACTAAAGCAAACCAACTGAATACGGTTACTAACGCAACAACACTTTTTTTATAGAATATACTTTTTTATAGAATATAGTATATATAATATACTTTTTTTATCCTCTGCATTTATCCTATCTTTCACACCACTCTTTCCGCCACCTACACAATGTGCATAATAGAAAACAAATGTCAAATGACCAGATTCATTGCATTTGAGGCAGTACATCAAGAGCTAACATGCTGACCAGACCGGACACGTCGCGTGCGCGAGCGTCACAAAATAAATTTAGAAATCCATGTTATTCAATTATTGCACCCACACTGCTCGCGCGCACCAACGAGCGTCTGCGTTACCAAGGGCTAAAATAGAAGTCATTCCTATTTCTGACGCAGATCACGCTAAAAGTCCTGCCTCTCCCATTTCCTCATTGGTTTATAGAAGCAGGTACCCACGTGCCATCTCCTCATTGGTTATACCCACGTGGGTGATTGAAAGACTAACTGTTTTGCCGGTAGTCGTGGTAATACTATGAAAGTTTAGATGCGATCACCATATAAGTTCAACGATGAAAAAGCCTGGAAGGAGGAGAGATGATTAGAAACGATTCAGTTGGCCGTTTTATGTGTGGATTAATTTGTCGGAGTAGAGGACCTTGTTCAGGTAAAATAACAACTCAATGTTTATATCCCAGGACAAATTAGCTAACAACAGCAAGCTAGCTAAATAGGACAAATTAGCTAGCAAGTGCAAGCTAACTAGCTAAATTGCCATACATGTTTAATGCTTTTCGACCTGTCCCCAAATTAATGTCATTGGTTCAGAGTTTGTTTCGATATTTTAACCTGCGTGTCGTGATCGCGTTTGGTGTAGGGAGACAAAATAAATGTATGCACGATAGCGCACGCGCTTTTTGGTTCCGTGTAAGCATGTTACCACCGTACGACCGTCAAGCCTGTCTGATTGTCTGGGCTGTCTCTCTGTTGTTGTTTGCCTCTGTGTCTGTCTGAAGCCTTGACTGACGGCCCCCATGGTTATTAGTTGTGTAGTGTTTGAGCTCCTAGCAGTCTTGTAGTATTTATAGCTTTCTCCTACCTAAAGAAGCCAGAGCGAGAGAAGCCTGTCTGTAGGCATTAGGTCTGAATATAAGGCTACTGTACTTGATTAGCGTGTAATAATTAGCATATGTGTGTAATCAGCATTAATTGTGTGCTTCGTAGCCCTCCTTGACCCTGCTTTGCATAAGAGCATGGAATAAGAGGAGCATCCCTCACTTCTCAACAAACGTGGTCTCAACTTTTCTTCGCTTCTCTCCTCATTCCTTTCTTTCCCTTTCTTTAGAAACTTTACTCCCGATTCTAAAGGTGTTTCAGCTATAGCGAAAGGCCTGTCTGGTACCTTGGTGAGCCTGGAATGCTTTGCAGAGTTAGTGTTTCAGGTTCCCTCACTACTTAGCTATAATATTATTTGGATCGCCCGCCCCCCCCCCCCCCCCCCCGTCTCCACTCTCCCGGTGCAACTCATCCCCCCCAATACGGCCATACTGAGAGAGCCTTCTTAATCCCCTCATTGAGGGGAGAAGAATGGATCAGGCCGGTGGGTAGGGGAAGGCCCCCCCTGGGAGGCCACAAAGGCACTCCCTCGCTCTTCATCTACCATATCCCTCCATCTCCAACGTCCCTCGTCCGCCCTTCCTAGTGGAGAGAATAGTCACCTTGGCTCATGATGACTCTTTAAAGTCATCTTTAAAGTACTCGTATGACAATTGACCTTTTAACAGGTGAAATGTGTGCTGTACCTGCACCAGCAGAGTCAGGGGTCAGGCAGGTCGCCTCTTCACTGCAATGCCTATAGGCTAGCTTCTATACTTTGAGTTCATGTTTCTTTGGTTTGTACTACTCATTCTAGGTGTCTGTCCCAACTTCAGTATCGGTGGTAACTGTTGCACAACTCTTTTAGACAAATAGTAAGCCTACTGTAGCCTACGTAACAATCATTCAATGTCTTTGTTTGGTAGTATACATTTTTGTCATTTACGGGTTTCACTGATATGGTCATATGACATTTCTTTCATGATCAGTGCAGTGGTCATTTTATGGTCACTCGCGTGGCGCATTTCATGATGAAAGGTGACTTATTATGGTCACGTGACAAAAAGTCACGGTGAGAGCGTGTGTGGTCAGTTAGTGGTCGTTTAGGCCTATCGTTTAGGCCAGTTTCTCTGCTAAAACCAGTGTCATGTCCTCAAGTTAACCTACAATTTGCGTGTTCAGACTCCTAAACCTGAGAAATCTGGTCTTGCAAAAAACAATGGAATGTCATCTTTGGTATTTCCATTTGTTATATTTGAAGTGTGCCTTCTTTCTGCCTATCATATGTAGTTTAAATAATCCCCCTGATAATAGAAGGCTATTGCTTATAGGCCTACATTTTGTGGACAACATGTTGAATAGCCTAATTTGAGTTCGCTTTCCAGTTAGTTCATCCACAGGCTTTAGTTGTTGTTTTGTTTTTTCATGTCTTGAATGCTGAGGGGACGCTACATAATCCTGATGTCTCTCAAATGGTTTTCAGTTGGGTGAAAGGACTTTTCTTTCTCTCAGCAGAGTAGTGTATTTGTTTTTTAACTCAACAAACAGGGGAGGAGGGTGGAAGCTTCGCCACCAACATTAGACCTTGCCTTTGGTAGCCTCCATCTCCCCCTTCAGAGAGCACACACTAGAGAGAATGGACTTTGGGATCTCACTTTATTTATGGACAGACGGGAGCATATAACAATGGCCCTCTTTCTTTCTATCTATCTTTCTATCTATCTATCTATTTGGGGGGGAAAATCTTTTTGGCCATTAATAAAATAGGGAGGGGTGTGGGTGTCTTGTCAGGCACAGTCAAGTGTAATCCAAAATCTACAGGATCATATCTGACAACTATTTTAATGGAAATGGAGAACATATTGTATCAAGGCTACCATGTCCTACTTGAAATGACAGTATCAAAAGTGGGAGTTGATACTATGGCAACAAAGCAGCTTTCTGTCAGCTAGGCGAGTCGGAGAGGAGAGAGGGAAGGCTGTCGAGCTGTAGGGGCGAGAGAGAGTAAGTGAGAGTGCACAGAGAAAACGATAGAGTGAGACCGATGGACCCAACGCCATTGTTCCCCCCTCTCTTTCCCTTTTGGAATAAGATATGATGAGATGGTATTGTTCTGCCATTTTTCATACTTTGTATTTTTTAAAGGGACAGCTAGGTAGGAAGGGTGCGGGGGAGTAGGAATGTGGCGTAGGCGGCCTTCAACCATTCTCACAGAAGAGGGGGGACCTTTATCTCTCTGCCCCCCCCCCCCCCCCCCCCCCCCCGTTTTTAATTACCTATGCTATTGTCACTTAGAAATGTCCTTGTTTTTGAAAGAAAAGCAACAAAAAAAATCCATTAAAATAACATAAAATGGATTAGTAATACAGTGTAGACATTAATGTTGTAAATGACTATTGTAGCTGGAAACGGCAGATTTTTAATGGAATATCTACATATGCATACAGAGGCACATTATCAGCAACCATCACTCCTGTGTTCCAATGGCACGTTGTGTTAGCTAATCCAAGTTTATCATTTTAAAAAGGCTATTGATTAAAAAGGCAGCTTCATTAAATAGTACCCGCAAAACACCAGTTTCAACATCAACCGTGAAGGGGCAAAAAATGGACATTTCTAAGTGGGCAAAAAGAAATGCTTTTCTTTAAAAAACAAGGACATTTCTAAGTGACCCCAAACTTTTGAACGGTAGTGTCTATATAATATTTTTACAATAAATGCATAATGTTGGTTTAATGCTGTAACACTAAATAAAACAATTAATAAAAGCCCATTACTGCTAATCACTTACTAACCTTAATTTAATCACATTAGGGCAATTCCACATTAATAGAGTGAAATATGTAAAGTTTTCTGTAGAAATTGTCAAAAGTAGTCCTTGTGCATAGAGTTGTATGGTTTGTTTAACTTTGCATTAATTGTTTTTTGTTTGACATCCATGTAAAGGGAAACATCTGTGTGTGTGTGTAGAATTATTTTAATTTAATGACTTTCTTTTTTCATTCAAAAGTAAAGTTTGTTTCCCATTAGTAAAATTATTGTGAAGGTTCTCACTTCACCTTTTGAAGGGAACAATGTTAAAGGGGAACTGCACCTGCTGATTTGGCCTTGTGTTTTGGCTTGCTCCTCAAGAAATGCTGGCAGCCACGACAGAAGCCAAACATGAGATTGCTTGGGGTCACTTTAATAATGTTTACATACTGTTTTACCCACTTTATATGTATATACAGATCCTCAAAAAGTTCTACAGCTGCACTGTCGAGCATCCTGACCGGTTGCATCACCTCCTGGTATGGCAACTGCTCGGCATCTGACCGTAAAGCGCTACAGAGGGTAGTGCGTACGGCACAGTACATCACTGGGGCCAAGCTTCTTGCCATCCAGGTCCTATATAGTAGGCAGTGTCAGAGAAAAGCCCCAAAAATTGTCATAGACTGTTCTCTCTGCTACCACACGGCAAGCGGTACCGGAGCGCCAAGTCTAGGACCAAGAGGCTCTTTAACAGCGTTTACCCCCCCCAAGCCATAAGACTGCTGAACAGTTAATCAACTGGCCACCGGACTATTTACATTGCCCCTCCCCTCTATTTGTTTTGTACACTGCTGCTACTCGTTGTTGATTATCTATGCATAGGCACTTCACCCCTACCTACATGTACAAATTACTTCGACTAACCTGTACCCCCCACACATTGACTCTGTACCGGTACCACCTGTATATAGCCTCATTATGGTTATTTTAATGTTACTTTTCTTTAACTTTTTTAATTTTTTTAACTTTAGTTTATTTGGTAAATATTTTCTTAACTCTTCTTGAACTGCACTGTTGGTTAAGGATTTGTAACTAAGCATTTCACGGTAAGGTCTACACTTGTTGTATTCGGCACGTGACAAATAAAGTTTGATTTGATTATACTGTATTCTAGTCATGGCTCATCCTATATAACTACTGTTGTGCACACCTTTTCTATTCATATACTATCCATACACACCATATGTATATATACAGTGCCTTAGGAAAGTTTTCAGACCCGTTGACTTTTTCCACGTTTTGTTATATTACAGCCTTATTCTAAAATAAATATAAAAAATCCTCAGCAATCTACTCACAATACCCCCATAATGACAAAACGAAAACAGAAGTACCTTATTTACAAAAGTATTCAGACCCTTTGCTATTAGACTCGCAATTGAGCTCAGGTGCATCCTGTTTCCATTGATCATCCTTGAGATGTTTCTACAACTTGATTGGAGTCCACCTGTGGTAAATTTAAATTGATTGGACATGATTTGGAAAGGCACACACCTGTCTATATAAGGTCCCACAGTTGACAGTGCATGTCAGAGAAAAAACCAAACCATGAGGTTGAAGGAATTGTCCATAGAGCTTCGAGACAGGATTGTGTCGAGGCACAGCTCCATCATTCTTAAATAGAAGAAGTTTGGAACGACCAAGACTCTTCCTAGAGCTGGCCGCCCGGCCAAACTGAGCAATCGGGGGAGAAGGGCCTTGGTCAGGGAGGTGACTAAGAACTTGATGGTCACTCTGACAGAGCTCCAGAGTTACTTTATGGAGATGGGAGAACCTTCCAAAAGGACAACATCTCTGCAGCACTCCACAAATCAGGCCTTTATGGTAGAGTGGCCAGACTGAAGCCCCTCAGTAAAAGGCACATGACAGCCCGCTTGGAGTTTTCCAAAAGGCACCTAAAGACTCTCAGACCATGAGAAACAATATTCTCTGGTCTGATGAAACCAAGATTGAACTCTTTGGCCTGAATGCAGGGACTGGGAGACTAGCCAGGATCGAGGCAAAGATGAACGGAGCAAAGTACAGAGATCCTTGATTTAAAACCTGCTCCAGAGCGCTCTGGACCTCGGACTAGGGCGACGATTCACCTTCCAACAGGACAATGTCCAGAAGCAACTCTTGCGTTGTGTGCTTAGGGTCAAGTCTCTGAATGTCCTTGAGTGGCCTAGCCAGAGCCCGGACTTGAACCTGATCGAACATCTTCGGAGAGACCTGAAAATAGTTGTGCAGCAATGCTCCCCATCCAACCTGACAAAGCTTGAGAGGACCTGGAGAGAAGAATAGGAGAAACTCCCCAAATAAAGGTGTGCCAATCTTGTGGTGTCATAACCAAGAAGACTCAAGGCTGTAATTGCTGCCAAAGATGCTTCATCAAAGTACTAAGTAAAGAGTCTGAATACTTATGCAATATTTCAGTTTTTATAATTTAGCGAAAATGTGTAAAAACCTGTTTTTGCTTTGTCATTATGGGGTATTGTTTGTAGATTGAGGTAAAAAAAAAAACATTTCAATCCAATTAAACATTTCAATCCAAGTGTGGGAAAAAGTCCAGGGGTCTGAATACTTTCTGAAGGCACTGTATATTATATATTTATATTCTGGTATTACTGCACTGTTGGAGCTAGAAACACAAGCATTTTGCTGCACTTGCAATAACATCTGAGAATCTGTGTACACGACCAATACACTTTGATTTGGGTGTGGTTTGATGTAGGTTATCTTGGTTGTGTCCTTGCCACCACCAAGATACACCCATCTGTCAGAACCTTGCCTGCAGTTGTTTCCCCCACACTCAATCACAACGAACAAACCTCCTGGAGATTGAATTCAATAACAACAGGCAGATGTATGGTTTGATGCTGGAGGAAGCTTTGAATGGGTCAGTAGCCTACAGACCTGTATGAGAAGGATGCAATTGCTGAATTTATTTAGATATTCTAAACTAAATGTTTTGATAACTTCCAAATGTAGGTACCGATCCATTTAGAAGAAACAACCCTTTACATAAAACAATAGAAGCAGTGTCCTGCTAATATAACAATGTGCACCTTTCATCGTCATTCCCAGCCGATACAGATACTGTGCCTATCGGCATTTTGTCTGTTGGTAATGGGGCTACCTTGGCAAACATGTCAGAGTGGTCATAATCTTCCTGTGTGGTGTCCCGTATATAACCAGAGTTCCCTAATCCTGGTGCAGAATACACAGGGTTTCTCCGTCCCCATATTGACTGATACCATTCAATTCAATAATTAAAAAAGACAATATCAGTGAAAGTTGTCCAGTAAAATTGTTATGCTGAGTGCCAGGTCTTTCTCCATTTAGAGATATCAGTATCAACCCATTTGTCAGTCTGAAGTGGACATCACATCATCTTGCAAGTGTCCATGTGCTGGCTGATACATGTTTCTGTGAACACAAACACACATAGTCATTGTTCTATTCTCAACGGCAGTTACAATGGTCATATCTGACACACAAACAGGTATTATATTTAAGTTTGAACAGGTCAGATAAAACCTACCCAATTATGGTCTCCCCATCAAACGACAGAGGCTGGCGTCTGGAAAAAGCTTCTACAGTCCTCTCCAACTGTAGAAATAGGCTTAGTTGAGGCAGAGTTCATCAGTGACTGATGGAATGAAAAGGGTGTTGCAAATACTGGACTGGATTTCTTCTATATTATTAGTAATCACATTCAGTCCCGCATTGTGGATGTGTTGAGTGCCAGGTCTCTCTCCATTCAGAGACAGTATCAAGCCTGTCTGTTGGTCAGGACTTCATCACATCAACTTGCAAGTCTCCAAGTGCTGGCTCCATAGATGCATATGTGAACACATCCACAGTCACTGTTCTATTACCAATGCCAGTTAGGATGTGTGATATCTGACAAATTAACATGTACTATGATGGAGTTGTAACCGGTCATACTAAACCTACCTAATTCTGGTCTCCCCATCGATGACTGTTGGTGAGCAGGCAAGAGGTGGGTGGAGGTAAGGTCTTTGATTAGCGTGGTGGAACCAACCTGATCACTGCATTCACCTTTCTGTTTCACTTCAGGGATGTAGTTTTGAGGGAGCATGCAATTGGCATAAGTGATCATTGTGCTGTTGCCTGTGTGAGAGAGGGTCAAATTCCTAAGCGATCTCCACGTGTCATTACGAAAAGAAACGGGAAGCAGTTTGATATTCAAGGTTTTTTACATGATGTACAGTTGAAGTTAGAAGTTTACATACACCTTAGCCAAATACATTTAATCTCAGTTTTTCACAATTCCTGACATTTCGTCCTAGTAACAATTCCCTGTCTTACGTAAGTTAGGATCACCACTTTATTTTAAGAATGTGAAATGTCAATAATATTATAGAATTATTTATTTCAGCACATTCCCAGTGGGTCAGAAGTTTACCTACACTAAATTAGTACTTGGTAGCGTTGCCTTTTAAATTGTTTAACTTGGGTCTAACGTTTCGAGTAGCCTTCCACAAGCTTCCCACAATAAGTTGGATGAATTTTGGCCCACTTCCTCCTTGCTCGCGCACGCTTTTTCAGTTCTGCCCACAAATTTTCTATCGGATTGAGGTCAGGGCTTTGTGATGGCCACTCCAATAGCTTGACTTTGTTGTCCTTAAGCCATTTTGCCACAACTTTGGAAGTATGCTTGGGGTCATTGTCCATTTGGAAGACCAATTTGCGATCAAGCTTAAACTTCCTGACTGATGTCTTGATGTTGCTTCAATATATCCACATAATTTTGCTTCCTCATGAAGCCATCTATTTTGTGAAGTGCACCAGTTCCTCCTGCAGCAAAGCACCCCCACAACATGAACCTGCCACCCCCGTGCTTCACAGTTGGGATGGTGTTCTTTGGCTTGCATGCCTTCCCCTTTTTCCTCCAAACATAACGATGGTCATTATGGCCAAACAGTTCTATCCAGCATCTTCACAAGGTGCTTTGTTGTTGTTCTGGGATTGATTTGCACTTTTCTCACCAAAGTACGTTCATCTCTAGGAGACAGAACGCGTCTCCTTCCTGAGCATTATGACAGCTGCATGGTCCCGTGGTGTTTATACTTGCGTACTATTGTTTGTACAGATACACGTGGTACCTTCAGGCGTTTGGTAATTGCTCCCAAGGATGAACCAGACTTGTGGAGGTCTACAATTTTTTTCTGGGGCCTTGGCTCATTTCTTTTGATTTTCCCATGATGTCAAGCAAAGAGACACTGAGTTTGAAGGTAGGCCTTGAAATACGTCCACAGGTACACCTCCAATTGACTCAAATGATGTCAATTAGCCTATCAGAAGCTTCTAAAGCCATGACATCATTTTCTGGAATTTTCCAAGCTGTTTAAAGGCACAGTCAACTTAGTGTACTTCTGACCCACTTCTGACCCACTGGAATTGTGAATTATAAGTGAAATAATCTGTCTGTAAATAGTTGTTGGAAAAATGTCTTGTGTCATGCACAAAGTAGATGTCCTAACCGACTTGCCAAAACTATAGTTTGTTAACAAGAAAATTGTGGAGTGGTTGAAAAACTAGTTTTAATGACTCCAACCTAAGTGTGTGTTTAACTTCTGACTTCAACTGTATTTAGCATTGAATAGAATTGAATTAATCCCTGATTTTGAATTAGCATTTTCTTACTTCCACAACGCATTCCAGGAGGTATTCAATAGGCATGTCCCTTTCAAAAAATGCAGGATTAAGTGTAGAGAACCCTTGGTTTACTGATGAACTTGCTAAAATCATAAGGGAACTAAATGCTATGTGGGCTATAGCAAGAGGATCTGGTTCGGTGGGCGATAGGATGGCTTTTAAAAGTCTTCGAAATATGGGTGTGGCTTTGACCCGAAAACTGAAAGCAGACCACTACCTTTAAATCTTCTTCAGATAATTTAAATAATCCCTCTACATTTTAGCAAGTAGTGAAAGGCTTGGAGAGCAAAAAGAATACACAGCTTCCCAAACAATCGTTGATAAACACACAGCTTATAACTGAGAGAACCTATATTATGAAACCTTTCAATAATTTTATAGATATAGGTAGTTTATTTGAAAATGTCTAAATGAGCCCTCTGTGAATTTACCAGACGCCCTTGTGCACTCCTTCGCCATGTTCTCCTTCTCATCCTTCTCGGTTTCAGAAGTGCGTAAAGCACTGAAGGAAATTGATAGAAAGAAATACCCTGGCCCTGATGATGTAGACCCCCGCCCCCTACACCTAGCTACAGACATCATTGCTCCCCCTTAACATGTATTTTTAACCTCACGCTTGATGTTAAGAAAATCCCAAGGTTATGGAAATCTGCTATTGGAGACTCATATCTGAGCTACCTGATAACTATCGACCCACATCAAAATTGTCTGTACTGTCTAAGGTACTTTAGTCTTTCGTTAGTAGGCAGCTGAAGGCCTACGTCCAAGAAAACATCTTAAATGGAATGCAATCAGGTTTGTTCTGGCCACAGCACTGTTTCAGCAACATTGAAGGTTTTAATTGACATACACTGTGTTCTTGACAAGAAGTTACATTATGTGTCTGTCTGTATTGTTTTGTCAGAGGCATTTGACACAGTGGACCATACTGTGTTTGTGCAAAGATTAAAATGTTGTGGAATTACTGGTCATCCTCTACATTGGTTTATAAATTACCTATCAACTCGTACACAATGTGTAATGGCGGATGGTTGTAAATCTGAGTCCATAGAGTTGTGCTCAGGTGTTCCGCAAGGTGCTATTTTGGGCCCAATGTTGTTAGTTTTGTATATCAACAACATTGGGAATCATATTGAAACAGCGGATGTTCATTTTTATGCAGATGATACCGTTCTTTATTCACGTGGTAGCAGTTTCTTTAGCTTTTCAAATGCCCAAAGAGCATTTAACAACAGAATCTGTATGATTTGAAGCGGGTTCTGAATTTGGGTTAAACAAAATGCATAGTATTTTCAAATGCCAGGCATGTTACGAATCATGTAATTGCTACATTGGTATTTTTTCACTTACTTAGCTAGCTAATACAGCTAATACAGCTAGCTAATTTAGCATACTCAAACACCCAGTTCAAACTGATGAATGCTATTTATGTTGGCTAGCTGGCTAAGGCTATCCAGCACTGGAACTCTTTCAAGTCAAGGTAAGCTTTCGGTTTTATGCATCTCTCCATGCAGACAACGGGAGAAGATGTCACTACTGGCTTATGAGGATAACTCTGTGTAAGATGATATTTTACCTAAACATGAAAACAGGCTGAACCATCCCTTTTAATATTTATTAATTATTGATAATTTTTGCTAGAGTGAACGCCACCATTATTTTGCTTGAGAGGTGAGTGTACTAGGGACGGTGGATTACACAGATGAGCTGCTGTTCGTGCTGAGCGATTACCCACCACTTTTTCCCCCCACGATTTTATTAAACAACTAATTGACTGATGTCGGTTCAATTACGTGTATTCCATTAATTAGGTAAGACAAACTTATTTTTAAGATTTCAGTTATATAATCAATCAATAAATCAAAGTATGTTTTTGGGCTTGTTCTGTAGTCATGGCACACTTTGTGTAGCTATTAAAGATTGAAAGCTGGAAGATAGAAATATGTAATAAAAATCAATCATGTGTATTTGTCTCTATCCTCCACTGATTCAGAATATACCATTTTCATTAGAGGTTATGCCAACATGGCCGTAATCGTATCCGTAAATTGACAATTGATAGTCGGATCGGATGATACTCATGAATCTGATAGAAAAAATAACGGAAGTGTTGGCAAAATACCTTACCTGCACATTCTTGCTGCAAATTAGGAGCAGTGTGTGTTGTGTCTGTGTGTCCTCAACTTGCAACAGGCAGCCAAGCTTTCTGTCACTCAGTCACATTGCACATCAGCGTTTAATCTTTTTTCCCTAATCTTGCCCCGCTTGTTAGATATTATGCACATTGATAGCTTGATAGCAAACGTCCTCACCATGTGATTTGTCATAGTAGCAGGCAGCAGACTAAAAACACGTGAGGAAAAGTGATCGTTTGAAATTATGAAGTTAGTGAAACCGAGAAATACAGCTTCACTCTATCCAATCAGAGCAGCAGGGTCAACACATAGCCCGCCGTTCTCTTTACAGACAGGCTAACTAGCCAGTTAAGTTATTTAGACCACATAGAACTTTGCGCATGACTGATTGACATGAGAAAGATGCGTGCTGGCACCCAAAAATTACTTTATTTTTGATCACAGACAATTACAAAAAATACTTGGATCATAATCGTAGCCAGAAAATGTCCCATATTCGTTGCAATACTCGTTTCGTCCGACTACTCGGCACACCCCTAATCTTCATGGTCATGACATGCTTGGGTCATTGACAAGAGAGAACCGAATATAAAACATTTACCTACATTTACCTCTGTTACTGACGGTATAGCTCCAGATTGGATTAGATTCAGGCCGGTGACGCCGTTACCATTTGTTGCTCTTAGTTCACTGTATTAGTCAAACTCAGACATTTAAAACCATTTTTGTTATTTATTTCACCTTTATTTAACCAGGTAGGCCAGTTGAGAACAAGTTCTCATTTACAACTGCGACTTGGCCAAGATAAAGCAAAGCAGTATGACACAAACAACACAGTTACACATGGGATAAACAAATGTACAGTCAATAACACAATAGAAAAATCTATATACAGTGTGTGCAAATGTAATAAGATTAGGGAGGTGAGGCAATAAATAGGCCATAGTGGCGAAATAATTACAATTTAGCAATAAACAGTGGAGTGATAGATGTGCAGAAGATGAATGTGCAAGTAGAGATACTGGGGTGCAAAGGAGCAAAAAAAAACTATATGGGGATGAGGTAGTTGGGTGGGCAATTTACAGATGGGCTGTGTACAGGTGCAATGATCGGTAAGCTCCTCTGACAGCTGATGCTTAAAGTTAGTGAGGGAGATATAAGTCTCCAGCTTCAGTGATTTTTGCAATTCGTTCCAGTCATTGGCAGCAGAGAACTGAAGGAAAGGTGGCCAAAGCAGGAGTTGGCTTTGGGGATGACCAGTGAAATATACCTGCTGGAGCGCGTGCAACGGGTGGGTACTGCTATGGTGACCAGTGAGCTGATATAAGCCGGGGCTTTAGCTAGCAAAGACTTATAGATGACCTGGAGCCAGTAGGTTTGGCGACGAATATGAAGCGAGGGCCAGCCAACAAGAGTATACAGGTCGCAGTGGTGGGTAGTGTATGGGGCTTTGGTGACAAAACGGATGGCACTGTGATAGACTACATCCAATTTGCTGAGTAGAGTGTTGGAGGCTATTTTGTAAATGACTTCGCCAAAGTCAAGGATCGGTAGGATGGTCAGTTTTACAAGGGTATGTTTTGCAGCATGAGTGAAGGATGTTTGTTGTGAAACAGGAAGCCGATTCTAGATTACATTTTTGATTGGAGATGCTTAAAGTGAGTATGGAAGGAGAGTATGCAGTCTAACCAGACACCTAGGTATTTGTAGTTATCCACATATTTCAAATCAGAACTGTCCAGAGTAGTGATGCTAGACGGGCGGGCGGGTACAGGCAGTGATCGGTTGAAGAGCATGCATTTAGTTTTACTTGGATTTAAGAGTAGTTGGAGGCCATGGGAAGGAGTGTTGTATGGCATTGAAGGTTCTCTGGAGGTTTGTTAACACAGTGTCCAAAGAAAGGCCAGAAGTGTACAGAATGATATTGTCTGCGTAGAGGTGGATCAAAGAATCACCAGCAGCAAGGGCGACATCATTGATGTATACAGAGAAAAGAGTCAGCCCAAGAATTGAACCCTGTGGCACCCCCATAGACTGCCAGAGGTCCAGACAACAGGCCCTCCGATTTGACACCCTGAACTCTATCTGAGAAGTAGTTGGTGAATCAGGCGAAGCAGTCATTTGAGAAACCAAGGCTGTTGAGTCTGCCGATAAGAATGTGGTGATTGACGGAGTCGAAAGCCTTGGCCAGGTCAATGAAAACGGCTGCACAGTACTGTCTTTTATCGATGGCGGTTATGATATCGTTTAGGACCTTGAGCATGGCTGAGGTGCACCCATGACCAGCTCTGAAACCAGATGGCATAGCGGAGAAGGTACTGTGGGATTCGAAATGGTCGGTGATCTGTTTGTTAACTTGGCTTTCGAAGACCTTAGAAAGGCAGGGTAGGATAGATATAGGTCTGTAACAGTTTGAGTATAGAGTGTCTCCCCCTTTGAAGAGGGGGATGACCGCAGCAGCTTTCCGATCTTTAGGGATCTCAGACGTTAAGAAGTAGAGGTTGAACAGGCTAGTAATAGGGGATGCAACAATTGCGGCGGATAATTTTAGAAACAGAGGGTCCAGATTGTCTAGCCCAGATGGTTTGTTGGTGTCCAGATATTGCAGCTCTTTCAGAACATCAGCTATCTGGAATTGGGTGAGGGAGAAATGGGGGAGTCTTCGTCTTCGGTAAAGTTGGTTGCCAACCGCCATATAAAGTCCAAAGAAGAAAAAGAAGCCCGTAGGAAGGTGAGACGACGAGAAAACAAATTGGATTTACTGTTTTATCTGTGGATTATTTGTTAGAGTAGAGGACCTTGTGCATTTCAGGTAAAATAACAACCCAATGTTTATATCCCAGGACAAATTAGATAGCAACAGCAAGCTAGCTAGCTAAATTGCCATAAATGTTTAATGCTTTTCGACCTGTCCACAGATTAATATAATTGGTTCAGAGTTTGTTTTGATATTTCAACCTGCGTGTTCTGATCGCTTCTGGTGTGGGTGAACAAAATCAATGTGCGCGTGATGGCATACGTGGACGCACACACACACGTCCGGTTTGATCAGGATGTGAAATGCTTTGTGGATATAGGTCCTGGAAGGAAGCTATTGCCCAATACCTTTTGAACACCACAGAACCCTAGAGGTATTGAAGTTGAATCTCAACTGAATATTGTATGTGAATAGTCATACATCAATGACACAAAAAAGGGTTGAATTTTCAGCAACATGTATGTAACCACTCAAATTCGTAGGAACTGCTACAAGTGAAAGCACCGACTTACACCGAGTGTACAAAACATTAGGAACACCTGCTCTTTCCATGACAGACTGACCAGGTGAATCCAGGTGCAAGCTTTGATCCCTTATTGATGTCACCTGTTAAATTCACTTTGTAGCTAAAGGGGAGGAGACAAGTTCAAGTTATTTTTAAGCCTTGAGACAATTGAAACATGAATTGATTATGTGTGCCATTCAGCGGGTGAATGGGCAAGACAAATATTTAAGTGCCTTTTAAATGGGGTATGGTGGTAGGTGCCAGGCACACTGGTTTGAGTGTGACAAGAACTTCAACGCTGCTGGGTTTTTCACACTCAAAAGTTTCCTGTGTGTATCAATAATGGTCCACCACCAAAGAACATCCAGCCAACTTGACAACTGAGGGAAGCATTGGAGTCAACATGGGCCAGAATCCATGTGGAATGCTTTCGACACTCTGTAGAATCCATGCCCCAGCGAATTGAGGCCGTTCTGAGGGCAAAAGGGGGTGCAACTCAGTAGTAGGATGGTGGTAGCAAGCCTCATCCAAGTTGAGGCCTGCTGGTAGCAAGCCTCAACTTGGATGCAGAGAAATGTCCTGCCTTGTAGTATGGTTGCGTCTATCTCCACCAGGCGCCAAGAAATCAGATGACAAACCTGCAGAGATTAACAAAAGAAAATGGTACCTTCATTTAGGATTCATGTATCAGTTTGCCTATTTCATGTACCATGTCTGTAAATGACAACAATAGAGCTGTTAAAAAATATGACATGCCATTGGGTAGCGATACCTTGCGAACGTAGCCGCGGGAAGTAGGGGTGCGCAAGGTGCTGCGGCACCCCCTGGAAAAGCATAATAAATAAATGTATGTTAATGAATTGTTGTGCCCTGAGCCTTTACTAGTCCTGTATTAGTGGACCGATATAGCCATATGTATCGCGGGCACAAAAAAAAAATCTCATCTCGTCTAACTGCTCAGGTCCAGCTATGTATTATATTTCAAAATGCATTGTCACTGCGATTAGTCAAAATTAGTATGATAAGTTAGTCAAGTAGGCTGCAGTGAAATGCAATAGGTTGGTGATATTTAGTCCGTAAGTGAATAAAATCCTGTTCGATCTGAGATCACACTGAATGTACTGTCACATCTTGACAAGAAGATCATGTTTTTGTCCACATAGGCCTACTTTGTTGGTTATAAAAGGCTAATGACACCCCCCCTCCCATCCCTTAACCTCATTGATCTCTGAAAGTTAGAGACGCAAAGTGTACTTTTTGAATAATGTAGGAAATAAAGATATGCCTTAATTGAACTAAAGCCCCAGCCTGAACCATTTCCCCCCCAGCCCCAACCTTCAGCCAGGCGTGAAGAGGATTGAGAAATGTGAACTTTGACTTGTAGAGCTCCCACTCACCTCTTTAAATGAGGAGGCGGGGTGGGGTTGTTTGTCTGGGTGTATCAAATCAGAGTTTATTGGTCTCGTAAACAGATTTGCAGATGTTATCGCAGGTGCAGAGAAATGCTTCAACAGTGCAGTAATATATACAGGTAGCAATTCAATAACAATATTAAGAAATTAAGAAATATCAGAACGAGCAATGTCAGAGTCTGGAATATATAGTTGAAGTCGGGAAGTTTACATACACTTATGTTGGAGTCATTAAAACTCGTTTTTCAACCACTCCACAAATTTCTTGTCAAGAAACTATAGTTTTGGCAAGTCGGTTAGGACACTTTGTTCATGAGACAAGTAATTTTTCCAACAATTGTTTACAGAAAGATTATTACACTTATAATTCATTGTATCATAATTCCAGTGGGTCAGAAGTTTACATATACTAAGTTGACTGTGCCTTAAACAGCTTGGGAAATTCGAGAAAATCTCATGGCTTTAGAAGCTTCTGATAGGCCAATTGACATAATTTGAGTCAATTGGAGGTGTACCTGTGGATGTATTTCAAGGCCTACTGTCAAACTCAGTGCCTCTTTGCTTGACATCATTGGAAAATCAAAAAAAAATCAGCCAAGACCTCAGAAAAAAGATTGTAGACCACAAGTCTGGTTCATCCTTGGGAGCAATTTCCAAACGCCTGAAGGTACCACGTTCATCTGTACAAACAATAGTACGCAAGTATAAACACCATGGGACCACGCAGCCGTCATACCGCTCAGGAAGGAGACGGGTTCTGTGTCTTAGAAATCAACGTACTTTGGTGAGAAAAGTGAAAATTAATCCCAGAACAACAGCAAAGGACCTTGTGAAGATGCTGGAGGAAACAGGTACAAAAGTATCTATATCCACAGTAAAATGAGTCCTATATCGACATAACCTGAAAGGC
This sequence comes from Salvelinus namaycush, assembly GCF_016432855.1. Taxonomy (NCBI): domain Eukaryota; kingdom Metazoa; phylum Chordata; class Actinopteri; order Salmoniformes; family Salmonidae; genus Salvelinus; species Salvelinus namaycush. The sequence continues at coordinate 430,049 of NC_052335.1, read as the reverse complement.
CGCTCAGCAAAGAAGAAGCCACTGCTCCAAAACCGCCATAAAAAAGCCAGACTACGGTTGCAACTGCACATGGGGACAAAGATCATACTTTTTTCCCCCGAAATGTCCTCTGGTCTGATGAATCAAAAATAGAACGGTTTAGCCATGATGACCATCAATATGTTTGGAGGAAAAAGGGGGATGCTTGCAAGCCGAAGAACACCATCCCAACTGTGAAGCACAGGGGTGGCAGCATCATGCTGTGGCGGTGCTTTGCTGCAGGAGGGACTGGTGCACTTCACAAAATAGATGGCTTCATGAGGGAGGAAAATGATGTGGATATATTGAAGCAACATCTCGAGACATCAGTAAGGAAGTTAAAGCTTGGTTGCATATGGGTCTTCCAAATGGACAATGACCCAAGCCTACTTCCAAAGTTGTGGCAAAATGGCTTAAGGACAACAAAGTCAAGGTATTGGAGTGGCCATCACAAAACCCTGACCTCAATCCTATAGAACATTTGTGGGCAGAACTGAAAAAGCGTGTGCGAGCAAGGAGGCCTACAAACCTGACTCAGTTACACCAGCTCTGTCAGGAGGAATGGGCCAAAATTCACCCAACTTATTGTGGGAAGCTTGTGGAAGGCTACCCGCAACGTTTGACCCAAGTTAAACAATTTAAAGGCAATGCACCCAAATACTAATTGAGTGTATGTAAACTTCTGACCCACTGGGAATGTGATGAAAGAAATAAAAGCTGAAATAAATAATTCTCTCTACTATTATTCTGACATTTCACATTCTTAAAGTAAAGTGGTGATCCTAACTGACCGAAGGCTGGGAATTTTTACTAGGATTTGTGAAAAACTGAGTTGAAATGTATTTGGGTAAGGTGTATGTAAACTTCCGACTTCAACGGTATATACAGTACCAGTCAAAAGTTTGGACACACTCATTCAAGGTTTTTTTTTCTTTAATTTTACTGTTTTCTACATTGTAGAATTATAGTGAAGACATATAAACTATGAAATAACACATACGGGATCATGTTATCACAAAGTGTTAAACCATCCAAAATATGTTTATATTTGAGATTCTTCAATTAGCCACCCTTTGCCTTGATGACAGCTTTGTGCACACTTGGCATTCTCTCAACCAGTTTCACCTGGAATGCTTTTCCAACAGTCTTGAAGGAGTTCCCACATATGCTGAGCACTTGTTGTCCGCTTTTCCTTCACTCTGCGGTCCAACTCATCCCGAACCATCTCAATTGGGTTGAGGTCAGGGGCTTGTTGAGGCCAGGTCATCTGATGCAGCACTCCATCACTCTCCTTCTTGGTCAAATAGCCCTTACACAGCCTGGAGTTGTTTTGGGTCATTGTTCTGTTGAAAAACAAATGATTGTCCCACTAAGCACAAACCAGATGGTCATTTGGATTCATCAGACCAAAGGACAGATTTCCGCCTTTTCTAATGTCCATTGCTTGTGTTTCTTGGCCCAAGCAAGTCTCTTCTTCTTATCGGTGTCCTTTAGTAATGGTTTCTTTGCAGCAATTCGACCATGAAGGCCTGATTCATGCAGTCTCCTCTGAACAGTTGATGTTGAGATGTGTCTATTACTTGAACTCTGTGAAGCATTTATTTGCGCTGCAATTTCTGAGGCTGGTAACTCTAATGAACTTATCCTCTGCAGCAGAGGTAACTCTGGGTCTTCCTTTCCTGTGGCAGTCCTCATGAGAGCCAGTTTCATCATAGCGCTTGATGGTTTTTGTGACTGCACTTGAAGAAACGTTCAAAGTTCTTGAAATTTTCCAGATTGACTGACCTTCATGTCTTAAAGTAATGATGGACTGTTGTTTCTCTTTGTATATTTAAGCTGTTCTTGCCATAATATGAACTTGTTTTTTTACCAAATAGGGCTATCTTCTGTATACCAATCCTACCTTGTGACAACACAACTGATTGGCTCAAACACATTAAGAAGGAAAGAAATTCCACAAATTAACAAGGCACACCTGTGAATTG